>NC_085844.1:3920103-4040103 GCF_035594765.1 Anolis carolinensis | reverse complement strand
CACACTTTAACAACACAACCGTTCATTGCTAAGGCTTCCCCGTCTGCACAGGGTTCCATACTTCACACTTTAACAACACAACCGTTCATTGCTAAGGCTTCCCCGTCAGTGCAGGATCCCATACTTCGCACTTTAACAACACAACCGTTCAATGCTAAGGCTTCCCACCAAATGGAACTGTAGAGGAAAGTCTACTGAACAAGCCAGGACCTGCTGCAAACCAGGACTGCCATCTGCTGAGGAGTTATGAAGGTGGAGGCATTACTTTTCATTTAACCCTCGTACATAGTATAATTGGAAGTGAGCTTGAATTATCAGCAACTTTGCACATTTGATAGAAATCATTGCACTAGAAACCATAGCCTGCAGATATGCACTGGCATTGCATATCTTCCTTTTATTGCTCCGAAGAGGAGACGGATACCCAGCCTTTAACAAAGCCAGACCTTTCAGTCTTCAAGCAGCATTTCACGACATCCATTCTCCCTTTGGAGAAACCCAGAGGAGCACAGCATTTTCCCCAGGCCTGGCCTCCCCATGCGCCACTTGCCTGGAACATGCGCCAAAGAGGCCAGCTGTTCCTCTATGGGTTTTTGCAGGGTGCCAGGGAGCCAAGGGATGGCAAGTTATAGCCAGCCCTGGGGAGGCTTCACTGGGATTCTCCCGCTGGAGTTTGAATTATAATATGTACCGTGGAGGAGATGGATTGCAAGCAGTTCCTGGCTCCAAATAATCCCCAGGACATATCAGTGCATCTTACTCCATGCATATCTCTACATTTCACATCTATATATTCTTTGGCCTCAATATACCAGGGTTGAATGAAAAGTAATGCCTCCACCTTCGTAACTCCTCAGCAGATGGCAGTCCTGGTCTGCAGCAGGTCCTGGCTTGTTCAGTAGACTCTCCTCTACAGTGAGTTCCATTGGGCGGGAAGCCTTGGCATTGAACGGTTGTGTTGTTAAAGTGCAAAGTAGGGAACCCTGCTCAGACGGGGAAGCCTTAGCATTGAATGGTTGTGATGTTAAAGTGAGAAGTATGGAACCCTGCGCAGACAGGAAAGCCTTAGCATTGAACGGTTGTGTTGTTGAAGTGCGAGGTAGGGAACCCTGCACAGATGGTCGGTCAATGCAACCTAAGCAACATGCAGTCATTGAACTCTTGAGAGCAGAAGGTGTCACCCCAAAGGAGACTCATCAGAGAATGCAAGCTGTTTATGTTGATTGTGTTGATGTGAGTCCTGTGCGTCGTTGGGCGAGTAAGTTTAACGATATTGAGGTGGGACCATCTGACAAAGAGTTGGACGTCCTGTGACAGCAACCACCGAGTTTCACAAGCAAAAGGTTGACAGATTGATTCAGGACAATCGTCGTATCACTTGGAGAGAAATTTCAAGCATAATTGGCATTTCACAAGAACGTGTGGGTCACATTATGGCTTTTCTTCCGTGACGGCTTCAGAAAACTTGTTCATCGTTGGCAGAAATGTATCAAATTGTCTGATGATGATGTGGAAAAGTGAACAGTGGTTGTTAAAGAGCACATTCTAAGGATTATTTCTGCAATTGATTTATTAAAATACTCCCATCCAAACCCAGGTAATGAAGGTGGAGGCATTACTTTTCATTCAAAAAAACATTCTGTTCCTAGGTTGGAAGTGTTGTTTCCTGTTTCATTGTGCGGTATTTACTTTGAAAGCAGTTGTTCTACTCCAGAAACTTTGTTGTTGTGGTTGCCACAAATTACACTGAATGGGTTGAGACTTGATAAGTCTTCCTAGAAAAGCTATAGCATAATATACTGCAAGATGTCCCACAAATACAAAGTTTTTGCAGCTTCATAAACTTTTTCCATGTTTTTGTGATAGAACCCATTAGGAAATGACATTTATAACCCAGGAATAAAAAAGTGTTACATACAGTAGAGTCTCACGTATCCAACATAAACAGGCCAGCAGAACGTTGGATAAGTGAAAATGTTGGATAATAAGGAGGGATTAAGGAAAAGCCTATTAAACATCAAATTACGTTATGATTTTACAAATTAAGCACTGAAACATCATGTTTTACAACAAATCGACAGAAAAAGCAGTTCAATACACGGTAACGTTATGTAGTAACTACTGTATTTATGAATTTAGCATCAAAACATAGCAATGTATTGAAAACATTGACTACAAAAACATTGGCTACTAGCAAATTGACTACAAATAAAGATAGAATTGCATAAAATAAACTTACAGTAACAACTTTGTCGGAATTTGAATGTGTAAAAAGTTCAGTCCTTGCTTCCTAGAGAAACATCTGTGGATCCGGGCAGGAGGCACACTGCGTTGGATAATCCAGAACGTTAGATAAGCGGAGGTTGGATAAGTGCGACTATACTGTATATATAGGATTGCCACAGATGCAGGAGAAATGTCAGGTGAAATGCTGCAGGAATATGGCCATACATCCCTATATATACATATATGTATGTATGTATATCTATATATATAAAAGAGTGATGGCATCACGGCGACCCACAAAACAAGAAAACTACAGGCCCCCCAACCTCGAAATTTGACAACACAACCCATCATCCACGGCTCTAGGCTGATACAACAAAAAGAAAAGAAAAATAAAGACCTAATTAGAGAGAGAGGAATAATTGCTTTTATCCAATTGCTGCCAGTTAGAAGGCTAAGCTCCTCCAATTGGTCTCCTAGCAACCCATTAAAAAAATAATAAAAAACACTAAAAAAATTAATACAATAAAATAATAAAATATAATAAATAAAAAGATAACTTACAATAAAATTAATTAAAAAAATACAAATAACGTCAAATAAAAATTACACAACAATTTTTAACCAATACCCCCACCACTTTGCCACAGCAACGCGTGGCCGGGCACAGCTAATATATATATATATATATATATATATACACACACACACACACACACACACACACACACATATACACAAAATCCAAAACACTTTTGGTCCCAAGCATTTCGGATAAGAGGCAATCAACCTGTGTTTATTTATTTTTTGCTTCTAGCCATGTGACAGTGTCCTACTGCCCCCTAGTGGCCTCTGGAAGCAAATCCAACTTTTCCAGTTTTTGGTTTGATCATAAATACTTGGGAAAAGTCTATTATTATGACAAGAGTTCTTTCTCCCACCCTGGACATTATATATATACCTGTACACTCCATGTGCCTCACTGCAAACAGAACCTCTGAAGATGCCAGTAGCCACAGATGCAGGTGAAATGTCAGGAGAAAATGCTGCTAGAATATGGCCATACAGCCCAAAAAACTCAAAGCAACCCAGTGATTCTGGCCATGAAAGCCTTCAACAATACATTGGATGTTATTGTCAGGTGACCTGCTAGATGAGACCATGTTAATTGGGTTTTTATATCAGGATGTGTTGTTTTAATGGATCATGTATTGCTGTTTCGTGTATTTGTATGAATTTTGTATGTTGTACGCCGGTGGTGAAGTGTGTTAAAGCACTGAGCTGCTGAACTTGCAGACCAAAAGGTCCCAGGTTCAAATCCCGGGAGCGGAGTGAGCGCCCGCTGTTGCTTCAGCTTCTGCCAACCTAGCAGTTCGAAAACATGCCAATGTGAGTAGATCAATAGGTACTGCTCCGGCGGGAAGGTAACGGCGCTCCATGCAGTCATGCCGGCCACATGACCTTGGAGGTGTCTACGGAGAACACTGGCTCTTCGGCTTAGAAATGGAGATGAGACCAACCCCCAGAGTCAGGCATGACTGGACTTAACGTCAGGGGAAACCCTTTACCTTTACCTTTTTATGCCACTTTGAATCCCAAAGTGACTTAGCTGCCAACCAACTATGTTCCAACATGTAAGCCCACAGGGTAGCCTTGGACAAGTCACACTGTTGTGGTTCAGTCTGATGATGAAGGGGGATTTGGGTTTATGCAGGCTGACCAAAGCAATGCTGAAGAGGCAAATCTCGAAGGCTCTGATGCTGGAAATGTTGAGGGCTCTGGCTCTGAATTGACAGAGAGGCTAGCAAGGAAACAGAAACTAATGATAAGAGTGACCTTTCACAAGATTTAGAACATCAACAAGTTCCAAGTGTTTCGGGCAATGAGTCAGAGGAATCTTCCTTAGAGATACAAGGTTAAGGTTAAAGGTTCATTGCTCCAGAACAGGGGCCCTCAAAATTTTTAAACAAGGGGCCAGGTCACGATCCTTCGGACCATTGGAGGAACGGACTATAGTTGGCCACCGAGCAATAATAATTAATAATAATAATAATAATAACAACAATAATAATAATAAAGTGGGTTGAAAGAGACCCTTTGGGCCATTGAGTCCAACCCCCTTCTGCCTTTGTGCACTGAAAACACAAGCAAAGCACCCCTGACAGATGGCCACCCAGCCTCAATGTTAATAATAATAATAATAATAATGAACTTCAAAGACTATGGCAGAAACCAGTGCAGGTGGTCCCAGTGGTGATTGGCACATTGGGTGCCGTGCCAAAAGATCTCAGCCGGCATTTGGAAACAATAGACATTGACAAAAATCACGATCTGCCAACTGCAAAAGGCCACCCTGCTGGGATCTGCACGTATCATCCGAAAATACATCACACAGTCCTAGACACTTGGGAAGTGTTCGACTTGTGATTTTGTGAGACAAAATCCAGCATATCTATCTTGTTTGCTGTGTCATAAAATAATAATAATAATAACAACAACAACAACAACAACAACAATAAGGATTGTAAGAGAAGAAGAGACCCCTTGGGTCATTTAGCCCAACCCCCTTCTGCCTTTGTGCCGTGGGGGCCGGATAAATAGCTTCGATGGGCCGCATCCGGCCCCCGGGCCTTAGTTTGGGGACCCCTGCTCCAGAAGTTCCCTTAGAATAGCTGGCAAAGGCGTGGGAACTCAAGGGCAGAGAAATGCTTTTTTGGCTTGTAAACAAGGGTAAATACAGGAGAAACAGAGAGAGATTTCAGACGTAGCAGCGTTGATTTTTGGAAGCACATCTCCTGCCTCGTTTAAGCTCATGGAAAAGGATTCTCGTTTATGTTCATGCCTAGAAACTGTGTTTTGGATTTTACTCTGAAGTTGATGGTGCCTTATTTTGCAAGACTAATTTCTTGGAATTATATTCTGCAAATTGCTTTTACTCCTGGATTATATTGCTTTTATTGACTGCCATTGCATTTGGATGGTTGCTATCTTTTATCTATCTTTTATCTTTGTTTCAGCGCTGAGGTGCAACACACACTCTCTCAGCCTTACACAATGGCAATCTCCTCAAAATGACCTGAAGGCACACAATAGCAACTGAAAAACAAAACAAACACAGATCTAAAACATATTCTGAAATAAATTTATTTCCTTAGAACCAGTGTTTTGAAATACAATTATATTGCGGTGTGTGTTTTATTTTCTATGTTGTCTAGAAACCCCATATTGATAAAAAATGTCCACAATAAAACAGTGCTGTACCCTGCATAATAAAACACATTATATATGCATATGTATACGATATAATAAACAAAGAGCACACAGAAATGCTTCTCCATCCCAACCGCTCCAAAGTCTGTCTCCCTTGAAAGGGTCTGCTTGCAGAAATACAAGACCAATCAAGCAAAAAAAAAAGCTTTTTGAATACTATTTCTTACAAGTCAGACTCAGATTAGAAATCCCAAATCTATATCAAAAGACATTGGAGTTCATGGAAGAGGAAAGTCTTTATAGGATCGAGTTGTGCTATTTTTCTGAAATATCAGCAGCATCCCCAAGTAAAATCCTGACATCTTTCAGTTTAGTGTGTTAATATTTTTTTTAATTACTAGTCATCCCTCCACATTTACTGGGATAAAAGATATAGAAAATGGCTGAGAACATGGATAAAACATGGATATAAAATACTGTTAAACCTGGGAGAAAATCCCTTAAGGAATTTCTAGGTCTGTCAGTGTAACTCAATGGCCAACTTTGGCTTCTCTGGAAATATCTGAAACCCAAAACACATATACAGCTAGGCCTTCACATTCATTAGGGTTATGAGTCCTGTGCAAGTGGGGAAAACACTTAAAAACCCATTATGTTACTTGAGAGAACACAAATTTAGGAATCTCTAGGTCCTTTAGCACAACTCTATGCAAATAAACCACTGGAGGACCCAGAGAAAGCATATTAATCAAGTCAGGAAAAATTAGGCCCACAAATGTGGAAGGCCAACCGTACTTGGTATGCGATAAATTGTAAATATTAGAACTCTTTTTGTTAAAATAAGACACAACCACTCTTATTCAGAAACTGGTAACTCCGAATGCCTGTTCCAGCAAAAGGCATCTGATTGGCACAGTATTGGCATCGTCTTTGGGTGATATACGAGGGTTGAATGAAAAGTAATGCCTCCACCTTCGTAACTCCTCAGCAGATGGTAGTCCTGGTATGTGGTAGGTCCTGGCTTGTTCAGTAGACTCTCCTCTACAGTTAGTTCCATTTGGAGGAAAGCCTTAGCATTGAACGGTTGTGTTGTTAAAGTGTGAAGTATGGAACCGTGCTGAACAAGCCAGGACCTGCCACTACCAGGATTGCCATCTGTTGAGGAGTTACGAAGGTAGAGGCATTACTTTTCATTCAACCCTTGTAATAAGGTCAGCTATTGTCGTATGGATATGAAAAGGCATTCAGGGAAAAGCCAGGTACAATCAAACAGCTTTTTCGAAGCAAGGTTTCGTCCTGAAAAGCTCATTTTTAAGGAGATGCTGGCAAACATAGGCTGAGAATTGTCAATATTTTAAGCTTAAGAAAACCGGCTCTGAATCGCCAGCGTTCCCCTTTGGCTCTCGATTCTGATTTTGCTCCAAGCTATACTGCTTTGGAAGACAGATGGATTCCTGTCTTCAGGTCCATACATTTATGAAAGTTTTAAAATTAAAATCTCAACAATCTTGGGCACAAGGAGAGCAGCCCTCACCTAAGCCAGACAGGCAAAAATGGGCTGCAAAGTCCAAATTCACTCAAAGCAAGACAAAGTGACCCATGTGCAAAGGAATAAAACATCTGAGGAGGAGGAAAGTGGTCAAGGCACTCATCTGTTTATGCCTTAAATACTGTCTCCATGTCTGCCTATGTTTTACCAAGGAAAGGTAATTTGTGAGGACAAGACATGGATAAAGGCATTTTAGGGAGACAAACTCCCTCTGAGACTTGCCTTTCCTCTACTTTTCTGGAAAGGAAAAAAGGCTGATTTTCTCTCCAACGCAGTTCAAGGAAGTCTGCCGTGGCTGCCGCTTCTGGATCAGGATGTTCCAAAAATCCAAAGCAGGCTATTTTGGAGAAGAGGGAGAGGAGAGACGAGCCTCCTTCAGCTGCTCTTCCGGTCACTCTGCCCCTGGAAGTCCGGACAACTGGAGGAGAGCTCCTCGATGCCCTTCCGCTTCTTCCTCTGGATGAGTTTCCCGCCCGTGAAGCCCAGGACGCCTCCGCCAATGGCTGCGGCCACACCGGCGATCTTGAAGCCGGCCAGGAGACCAATGGGGCCCCCCACCATGCCCCCCAGCACGGCCCCCGCCACCGGGAGCGCCGCCAGCTTGTACTTGGCCGCCTGAGAGAAAGGAGGTAGAAGAAGGGTCACCAAAAAACAGGACTTCAAGTCCCTCACCGGCATTTCATACTACATGCTCAAAGCAGCTTCTGATATCCAATAAGAAGACTATGACTGGGAGAGCTCGGGAAAGTTATAAATTTGGAGCCAACTCCACAAAGGTATACAGTCCAAAACCCCCCCTTTATTTTAAAATCGTGTCACAAGTGAATTGAGAACATACTGCAAGTCGCTTCTGGTGTGAGAGAATCAGCCATCTACAAAGACGTTGCCCAGGGGATGCCCAAATGTGTTACCAACCTGCTAGGAAACTTCTCTCATTTATTTATTTACATCATTTCTATGCCGCCTTTCTCAACCGGGGGAGGGGGGGGGGCTCAAGGCGGCTGACAATAATAGGCAAAAATTCAATACATTCAACAACAGTTCAGATAAAAAAAATAACGTAACATAGTAAAATACGCAATACAAAATTTAGAATACAGTAGAGTCTCACTTATCCAACACTCGTTTATCCAATGTTCTGGATTATCCAATGCATTCTTGTAGTCAATGTTTTCAATACATCGTGATATTTTGATGCTAAATTCATAAATACAGTAATTACTACATAGCATTATTGTGTATTGAACTACTTTTTCTGTCAAATTTGTTGTATAACATGATGTTTTGGTGCTTAATTTGTAAAATCATAACTTAATTTGATGTTTATAAGGCTTTTCCTTAATCTCTCCTTATTATCCAACATATTTGCTTATCCAATAATAATAATAATAATAATAATAATAATAATAATAATAAAACTTTATTTATACCCCGCCACCATCTCCCCAACGGGGACTCGGGGCGGCTTACATGGGGCCATGCCCAGGACAATACAATATAACCATATCATAATACAATTAAATAATACAATAAATAAAAATAAGCAGTACAACATAAGATCTGCCGTCCCATTTACGTTGGATAAGTGAGACTCTACTGTATATCCAAGTTAAAATCCATTCATCTAAAGTCTTCATATGGAAATCTTAGTCCAGACCATGTGATATAGATGTTCTCAATCATTGAACGCTTGCGTACACAACCATGTCTTTAAGGCTTTCCTGAAGCCCAGGAGCGTTGGAATCTGCCGAATGTTACTCATGTCAAGCTAGTGCTGACAGACAGGAGCTCTCCCCATCTCACAGATTCAAACCTTCAACCTTCAGGTCAACAGTTCAGCTCATTCTGCTACCACGGCCCCTCAACCCTAACCCTATCCCCTTTCAGTTAGACAGAAATGGCAAAGCATTTCTAATCATAGAATCATAGAATCATAGAATAGTAGAGTTGGAAGAGACCACATGGGCCATCTAGTCCAACCCCCTGCTAAGAAGCAGGAAATCGCATTCAATAGAATAAAATACTGTTGGATAAACATGTGGAATATTGATAGCACCTGGGTAGGGACTGAAAGTCATGATGCAATACCTAAGAGGATGTGGTAATGACTGAGGCATAACATGTGAGGGGTCGCATTAGCCAGTGTCCCTTACTGATGACGTATCAGCAGGTGGCGATATAAGGATGAAAGAATCCAGCTTTCTCTCTCCTGTGTAACTCAGTCTGAGTATCTGCCTATGTGGTATGTAACTATCTGATGACTCTGATTGTTTGCAAGAACAAACCTGTTTGAGGATCTGTAAATCCTAATTGTACATCTTCTATATATATAAAAGGAGAATGGCATCGCTCCACCGGGCAAAACAACAAAACTAAAGGCCCTCCAACCTAGAAAATTGACAACACAACCCCTCATCCACGTCTCTATGTTCTTACAAACAAACTACACATCCCTAACCTCCATGGGGCAAAAAAAAACCCCCAAAACCGGAATGCACCCCTTTGTGACCCACCTTGATTGACACTAAACAGCCTTGCAGCTTCAAAGCCAGGCTGCCTCCTAGGCCACAGCAAAAAAAAAAAAACACTTCATTGTGAATTTTAAACCATTGTGTAGAAGGGGCCTCATATAATCCTGTTCCAGGCAAATCATATAACATTATCAATATAATGTATAATAATTACTGTGCTCTAATAACAATACACAACAATATAATCTCTAAAATCAGGACACTAAATAAACAACAACACTCAGAACACAGGGGAATTCCACACAGGAACAACCAGGCCCAGCTAACACCTCCCAACAAAGGATTCCCTCAGGCAGGAAGCAGCCAGGCTTGGAAGCTACAAGACCATTCAATGCTAAACAACTTAAATAATCACACCCAGCTAACACGTCCCAGTAAGGGATTCTTCCAGGTACTAACCAGGCAGACCTTGAAGCTGCATGCCTATTCAATGCTAATTAAGGAGATCCATGGCAACACCTGCCTCAACCAGACAACAGTTCTTTCTACCACACTGCACGTTATTCCACACATATATCAACCCCTTTGTGGTCCACCTTCATTAACACTGAACAGCCTTGCAGCTTCAAAGCCAGACTTTGGAAACCACGAGGCTACTCCATCTCATTCAACCTGGCCTAGCAAGCATACCCTATGTAGAAAACGGCCAGGCTTTCAAGCAGCAAGGCTATTCACTGCAATTCCAATTGGCCACAGCAACGCGTGGCAGGGCACAGCTAGTTTTGTATATATTATAATGGTGAAGATTAAAGCCTCTGGATATTTTGGATGAAAACCCTAGCCTGTGAGTTTACTAAATAGTATGTAGACAAGGTCAAATGCTGGCAGTTGGCCTCTGCTGATAGATGGGTTGAAGCATATGTTTGCTATGAAAGGACTCTGCTGTATTTTGCTTGCTTCTAGGACACTTGCTATCCAGCTTGCAGTTCGGGGAGGTTGTGATTGGAAACTATAAATCATTTCACACACCCATCCCGCAACACTTTCTGCTGCAATCGAGGCACTCCTCACAGACAGAGATTGTCTGTTTAAAGACCTCCAAAGATGCAATTATATAATTGTACTAGCTGTGCCTGGCCACGCATTGCTGTAGCGTTGTCTGGTGGTGTTGGTGAGAAATGGTTGAGGTAGTGGTGGTATTGAATGTCTGTTGTATGGTTGTCTTTATGTTTAGTATGCATTTGGTTGTTTGTGTACTGTGAAAGTGGTGAGGGTAGAGGGGGTCTATGTCTCTGTGTAGTATTGTATAGTATTTATACTTTGTCCATGTGTTGTGAATGCTTGGATTGTGTCCTGCTGTATAGTAGAAAGGGTTGGGCTGGATGGCCCTTAGGGGTCTCTCCAAACTCTTGTGCCTGTCCCCTGGGCTGAGTAGGTTGCTAGGAGACCAAGTGGGCAGAACTTAGCCTTGTAACTGGCAGCAATTGGATAAAAACAATTATTCCTCTCCCTCTAATTAGGACTTTATTTTTCTTTTCTTTTTGTTGTATCAACCTAGAGCCGTGGATGATGGGTTGTGTTGTCAAATTTCGAGGTTGGGGGGCCTGTAGTTTTGTTGTTTTGTCCGCTGCCCTGATGCCATCACTCTTTTATATATATAGATGGTTGGAAACGACCCCAAAGTTTCTCCAGTCCCCACCCCCCACTCCCTTTTTGCAAGACAGGAGGATACAATCCAAGCCCTCCCAACAGATGGACACCCAGCCTCTACTTCAAAAACTGCAAAGGAGGTGCCACTAGATTGTCAAGAGTAATTTGCAGTGCAGCAGTAGTTGGATGGAATCAGTGGAACGCAGAATGAAGTGACAATCGAGACGTTAGTAAAACTATATACAAAGTTTAACTGTAAGCAGTAATAAACAAGACAAACAGACTTGTAGACAATGGACACAGGAGTTTAATGTGTTGTCAAAGGCTTTCATGGCCGGGATCACAGGGTTGTTGTATGTCTTTCGGGCTGTGTGGCCATGTTCCAGAAGTATTCTCTCCTGACGTTTCGCCCACATCTATGGCAGGAAACCTCTGAGGATGCCTGCCATAGATGTGGGCGAAACGTCAGGAGAGAATACTTCTGGAACATGGCCACACAGCCCGAAAGACATACAACAACCCCGACACAGGAGTTGACTCTCAGCAGACAGCACTAGACTCAGAACTGAACTGAACTGAACTGATGCAATCAGCAATGCACACACACTTGTGTCTGGATACTCCCCAGCTCCAGACACACATCAAGGACATCACAGCTTCTTAGTAATTAACTCTTTCCAACTATGTTACACTCTGGATGATGCAATCAGTATGCAATACAGACAAGACACAAATTTCATTTAAACACTACCAATACACAAATCCCACATTAACATAGATTCCAAGCCACCAGTGAATTCCATGGTCAAACAGCTCTGGCTGCCAGTTCTTTCTAATGTTTAGGTGGAATCTCTTCTAGGAGACTGAATCTTTTGCTCCATTGTGCCCTGGTCTCTGGAGAAGGAGAAAGGAGCTTGCTCCTCCCAAAATATGAGCTTCTTTCAAATAGTCAGACCTGGCTCCCAGCTCCTTGAGCTGCTCATCAAAGGGATTCATGGTTTTTAGACCTTTGACCATTTTGCTCACCCATCTCTGGACATAGAGTTATTATTCCAGGTGAGATCTGGCCAAAGTGGATTAGAGCAGGACTACGCATATTTACTTGAAACTAATGTACCATCGAACCGAATGCACAGCTCAATTTTCAAAACCCTGAAATCAAAAAAAAGTATTTGCTGGCTAATGAATTGTGTGGTGGCAAAAAGTACACTCTTTGTAATTTGGCCCAAACAGGTGTGCATTGCCAGCAGCTGCATGCTTAGAATTCCTTCTTTAAAAACACATGTGTTAGAACACCAAAGCTTCCAGCAATGGAAAATAAAACCTCGAGTGCATCACTGCTGTAGAATGAATCCACTTTAACTGCCCTCATCAAACTACAAATCCCAGGATCCATGGCAATTAAATTAGAGATGGCATCCCTTAAAGAGGAGCTCCAGGTGCAGCTTCTCCTTTGGCTTTGGTTCAGCACTAAGATTACTACATTACGCAACTTCCTAAATTTGGAAGGGCAGTAGCCAAAAAGGTGAGTATTAGATTGAGTAAATGCAGTATTTCTTTCTTCAATATTGACACTATACTTCTATTGATTCAGCTTAGAATCACACTGGCCTTTTTAGTTGCTGCTGATTCATGTTCAGCTTGTGGCCTATTAATACTCCTAGATCCCTTTAGCTTAGTGATGAGAAGACCGAAAAAGATGACATGAAAGCCATCTTTAAAACACCAAAAGGAAGTCACACAGAACACTGTGTCTTCTGCTGCCTCAAAGAGACTAGAATATGAATATACGAATTTCAAAAAAGAAAGCGATTCCATCTGAAAAGTGGGTTGCTGTGAGTTTTCTGGGCTGTATGGCCATGTTCCAAAAGCATCCTTTGTTTGGACGTGTTCCCCCAGGCAGGAAGCAGCCAGGCTTTGAAGCTGCAAGGCCATTCAATGCTGGCCAATTGCAAAAATTCACACGTGCCTCAAGCAAACAAGAGTTCTTTCTCCCACCCTGGACATTATTCCACAGGTGTATAAACCCCACTTGCCTAGTTTCCAACAGACCTCACAACCTCTGAGGATGCCTGCCATAGATGTGGGCGAAACGTCAGGAGAGAATGTTTCTGAAACATGGTCATATAGCCCGAAAAACTCACAACAAGCCAGTGATTCTGGCCATGAAAGTCTTCGACAACACAGCTAAGAAGTCTTTCAGACATCAAAGGAAAAGTCTTTCAGACCTCAGAAACCAAACCAAAGATGACCAACCTTGGACAAACTCTTGTTCCCCTCTTCGACATTCGCAACAGCAGCGTTGACGTTGTCTTCAATCCGGTCAACTTTCTCCTGCTGAGCCTGGATGCAAAAGAAATGCCACTTTAAGCCTCACAAATGGAGTCACACAACAGCTAACCCACTTCAAAAATGGCTTCTTAGTTTTGCATTTAATATTCCACTTTTCCCCCAATATGGAAGCCAAGATGGCTCGTTTTGTCAGGAAAGGGTTAAATTGAGACACATCTATCTTCCGTCTCAATTCCCCTCCTTCTCTGGTGATCTAGCAATCTGCGTAGACGCACAGATACATCCACAGTCTCAGCTGTCAACCGAAACCTGCGGTTTTCATCTTTTATTGAATTTATTACAACTATTTACATAGCACAGCCAGAGTGGTTCATCTAAGCATCCGGCAAGATGGAAGTGCTTATCTCTCAAATGTCGACACCCACATTCCAGAGCAGTGACGAATGTCCTGTTATGTGTCCAGAAACTACACACCGTTTTCCTCTAGCCATAACTCTCTATGCATTTAACTCTTACACTACTGGAATGCTGCATTACATTGCACATTGCTTTAAACCATAAGTGAAATTTCAAACTACACAATCCAAAACTCCAAGATAAAAAATTAGGTTTTAATTGGGAAGAGGTGACTTGGGATAGGATTTTAAAATTAGAAAAGAAAGTAATATCAAATATCTATAATATATTACTTATCTGGCGGACTGAAATGGAACAGGTTAAAAATTGTATGATAAAATGGGCCCAAAATTTAAGAAGACCAGTGCAAATGAAAGAATGGGAGCAAATGTGGAACAAAAAATTAAAATATACATATGCAACGGATTTGAAAGAGAATTGGATAAAAATGTTCTGCAGATGGTATACTACACCGAAACAATTAGCCAAAATGTATAAAACAGTTTCTGATAAGTGCTGGAAATGTAAAGAACAAGTTGGCTCCTTCTATCACATGTGGTGGACTTGTAAAGAAGCAACAAAGTTTTGGATGAAGATTCATGAAGAATCACAAAAGATTTTAAAAAGAACATTTATAAGAAAACCAGAGTATTATCTATTAGGATTTACAGACTTAGACTTACAATTGACAGAACAAGAAGATAAACTTTTTACCTATATTACAACTTCCGCTAGAATTGTTTTCGCTAGAGAATGGAAACAAGAATCAATCCCACCAATTGAGGAGATAAGAGAAATAAAGGATATGGACAAATTGACTTTTTTGTTGAAGAAAAATACAGGGAAGATAATGAAAAGAACGAATTGGGACGACCTTCAGGACTATCTGGATAATTTGAGAAAATGAAGATTACGAGAGACAATTTTGCTATTTTTTTTCTCCTTAGCAAGAAAAAATATTATTGAATAATAAGAAAATATTATCCAAGAAGATGGAATGGAAGTCATTTTTTTTTTTGCTTTTTGTTTTTTGTGTGTGGGTATATTTTTTGTAGATTGTAGACTTTTATCTTTCTCTGTTTTCCCTACTTTTCTATACCTTGGTTGTTCTCACTCTTTCGATGTAGTATAAAAAATTTAATAAAATTATTTTAAAAAAAACAATCCAAAACTCCAACACATTTTACATTTAGAATTGAGCCCCCAAAAGAAGATTGCCCTTGACCTTATCACCGGATATATGGAAAGTCTGGACGGGGCTGCAAAATCCCAATGCCAATGGTTTTAAATCATGTTTTTTATTTGCATGTACCAAGTTCACATTTCAAAATGATGGAATACTGAATCTTGCTATGCTTACGTTCACCAGGAGAGAAAAATCCGTCACCAGGTTGCCGAGTTCAATCAGGTCCTACAATGAGACCACAGGACCAGGATTACCTTTATCTTACTGTCCAAGGAAAACGTAACAATAAATAAAGGAATTGCCAACAGCAAGGGAAGCATAATCGATACCTCTTCCAGCGTCTCCCACGATTCTGCCGCATTTTGATCCTGGGGGATTTCGGGAAGAGGGGAAAACATCTGGATCAAATTCTCCGAACTTCCTTCGTCTGCAGTGTTATAAAATGTTTCTGGGTGGAAGAAACAGGACAAATGTGTAGAAATGTGAAAATATCAAAGTGATAAGAGAACCTTTTCCCCAAACATACCACCAGCCACTATTAAGCACAGGACAAGCAGAGTCTCCCCAAATGGTTTGCAGAAGAAGTGTTCCACATTTGGGAATTTCTCTTTTGGAATACAGTAGAGTTTCGCTTATCCAACCTCCACTTATCCAATGTTCTGGATTATCCAACGCAGTTGGCCTCCTGCCCAGATGCACAGCTGTTTCTCTAGGCAGTAAGGACTGAACTTTTTATGGATCTAACTTCTGACAATGTTGTTACTGTAAGTTCATTTTATGCAATTCTATCTTTAAAGGAGCCCCGGTGGCGAAGTGTGTTAAAAAGCACTGAGCTGCTGAACTTGCAGACCGAAAGGTCCCAGGTTCAAATCCCAGGAGTGGCATGAGCGGCCACTGTTAGCTCCAGCTTCTGCCAACCTAGCAGTTCGAAAACATGCAAATGTGAGTAGATCAATAGGTACCACTCCGGCGGGAAGGTAACGGCGATCCATGCAGTCATGCCAATGGCCACATGATCTTGGAGGTGTCTATGGACAATGCCGGCTCTTCGGCTTAGAAATGGAGATGAGCACCAACCCACAGAGTTGGACACAACTGGACTTAAGGTCAGGAGAAACCTTTACCTTTAACTATCTTTATTTGTAGTCAATGTTTTCAATACATTGCAATGGTTTGGTGCTACATTTGTAAATACAGTAGAGCCTCACTTATCCAAGCTAAACGGGCCAGCAGAAGCTAGGATAAGTGAATATCTTGGATAATAAGGAGGGATTAAGGAAAAGCCTATTAAACATTGAATTAGGTTATGAGTTTACAAATTAAGCACCAAAACAACATGTTTTACAACACATTTGACAGAAAAAGTAGTTCAATACGCAGTAATGTTATGTTGTAATTACTGTATTTACGAATTTAGCACCAAAATATCATGATATATTGAAAACATTGACTACAAAAATGGCTTGGATTATCCAGAAGCTTGGATAAGCAAGGCTTGGATAAGTGAGACTCTACTGTATAGTAATTACTACATAACGTTACAGTGTATGGAACTGCTTTTTCTGTTGATTTGTTGTAAAACATGCTTTGGTGCTTAATTTGGAAAATCACAACTGATTTGACGTTTATGAGGTTTTTCTTAATCCCTCCTTTTTATCCAAATAGTAATTACTACATAACGTTACAGTGTATTGAACTGCTTTTTCTGTTGATTTGTTGTAAAACATGTTTTGGTGCTTAATTTGGAAAATCATAACTAATTTGATGTTTAAGAGGTTTTTCTTAATCCCTCCTTATCCAACACTTTCGCTTATCCAACGTTCTGCCGGCCCATTTATGTTGGATAAGTGAGACACTACTGTATTCTGAAACTTAAAACACTTCTGATTGCAAGAATTTCGGATATGGGATGTTCCTTCCTGTTACCACAAATATACTGATTTAAATAGGCACGAACAGACCTGCTCCGACGGTGGTAGACCTGGTTAAAGAAGGCGAAAGCGACCCGTCTGCCTCTCTGAACTGTTTCTTAAGCTCTTCGGCAGACTCCGAATGGAGCTGCAGAAACTCCCTGATGGCCGAAGAAGCCTGGTCTTTCACCGGGTTGATCATTCTCTGCAAAGTCATCATGTCTTCCTTCCGGACCCGCAAACAAAGCGTCTCCATCTCTCGGACGTTGGCTCGCAATTGCTGCAAGGGTTCAAAAAGACACAAATTTGAGAGTACACACCCCACCGAGGAGTATTATTTTCACACTTTGCATAATTGTTCCAAAGCAAAACAATCAATAAAGATGCAGGAGACAGCTCCGAAGACAAGGGTTCAAATACCTTCTCAGCCATGGAACTAACTGGCTAATCCAGGGCCAGTCACACTCTCTCAGCCTCAGTGGGAGGACTGAATAACCCTTGCCAAGGGAGGCCCATGATTGATTGATTGATTGTTTAATGTGTTTATACCATGACATTTATACAAATGTATCACTGTGACACACATAAAATATATCTTAAAATAGAAAAAAAAATCTGAACAACGAAACATTTCTGGCTCCAGCATTACAAAGAAAGGATATTCAACTGGCATTAAAAATACAGTCGGGCCATTATACACAAGGGATGTGTTAATCTGGAAAATGCTTTGAATTTGTTGCAATGGTTTTTAATTGTAAGCTTTTTAAATACTGTTTATATTTAATTCTGTTCTGTTTTAATGTTTGAATATTTGTATATTTTAAATTGTGTGCTAATGCTTTTATGTTAAGCTGCTTTGAGTCCCATTCAGGAGAGATAAAGCAGGGTATAAATAAATATAACAACAACAACAACAATATAGTAATGCTGTAACACACCTTAAGCCGTGAGGAGATGCAGGTAAGAAATAAAATTATAACTAAAACTAATTACAGAAGAGTCTCACTTATCCAAGCCTCGCTTATCCAAGCTTCTGGATAATCCAAGCCATTTTTGTAGTCAATGTTTTCAATATATCATGATATTTTGGTGCTAAATTTGTAAATACAGTAATTACAACATTACTGTGTATTGAACTACTTTTTCTGTCAAATTTGTTGTATAACATGATGTTTAGGTGCTTAATTTGTAAATTCATAACCTAATTTGATGCTTAATAGGCATCCTTAATCCCTCCTTATTATCCAAGATATTCGCTTATCCAAGCTTCTGCTGGCCCGTTTAGCTTGGATAAGTGAGACTCTACTGTATTATTATTATTATTATTATTATTATTATTATTATTATTATTATTATGTGAAACCATGGATATGACTGAACACTTTCGACTTTTGAACAGCTCTGACTGTCAAGAAGTTCATTGCAATGTTTTGGTGGGTTTCAGAATTCCTTGCTCCATTAATAATAATAACAATAATTTTATTTCTTACCAGCTTGAGGCAGGTTACAACATTGCTAAAACACATAATCAAAACACATAATCATTTAAAAAATATTCTGTAAAATACACATATTAAAACATATTTCCATCGTATCCAATATGTAAGCATGGCTCTTATGTCTCCTTCTCTCAACCTTCTCTTCTTAAAGCTAAATATCCCCAGGAGAGGTTTGTGGTTTCCAGACATTTGATCCTTTTGGTCATCTTCCTCTGAACATATTCCACCTTCTCATTGTTCTTCTTGAATTGTTCTGCCCAGAACTGGAAACATTATCATTCGAGGTGAGATCTAAGCAAAGCAGTCTAGAATTGCATTGGCTTTTTTTTAGCTGCCACACTACATTACAGAGATTTTGTCTCACAAACAGTGAAGAAAAAGAAACTATCATGTTTTATCTGGGGTTTTAAGATGCAATTTTATAGCAGATTCTGTCTGCAATGACAATTCCACACTGGAAGGCTTCTACAGATGGAAGAAGCAGAAGCCGCGTAAGGCAAAATCACTAATGTCACAACTTAGGCCCCTTCTGCATTGCCATACATAATCCAGACTCATATAATCCAGTTTTATCTGCTTTGATAATTTGGATTACATGGCAGTGTAGAAAGAGCCTTAGACTTCTAGGTTAGTTTATTTATTATTTATTTATTTGCTACATTTATATCCCGCCCTTCTCACCCCGAAGGGGACTCAGAGCGACTTACAAATTAAATTTACATACAATATTATATTATTAGCATAGTATCATACTGGCAATAAATTACTATATTGTACTACAGTAGAGTCTCACTTATCCAACATAAACGGGCCAGCATAATGTTGGATAAGCGAATATGTTGGATAATAAGGAGGCATTAAGGAAAAGCCTGTTAAACATCAAATTAGGTTATGATTTTACAAACTAAGCACCAAAACATCAGGTTATACAACAAATTTGACAGAAAAAGTGGTTTAATACGCAGTAATGCTATGTAGTAATTACTGTATTTACGAATTTAGCACCAAAATATCACGATGTATTGAAAACATTGACTACAAAAATGCGTTGGATAATCCAGAATGTTGGATAAGCGAGTGTTGGATAAGTGAGACCCTACTGTATATCAATATATGGTAATATTATTAGTAATATTACATGTAAAATATAATATATAATTAATATATGAAGGATGCCTCAACAATGGCTTTTTTATATTGTCAAAGGCTTTCATGGCCAGAATCACTGGGTTGCTGTGAGTTTTTTGGGTTGTATGTCTATGTTCCAAAAGCATTCTCTCCTCCTCTCCAGAATACTTCTGGAACATGGCCATACAGCCCAAAAAACTCATAGCAACCCAATGGCTTTTTTAAAAAATCCCTCAGCTGATTCTGTGATTCAGAGACCTGGCTTTATCCAAACTGCAAGAATCTGATTACCAGGCTCATTTGTTCGCAGAAAAAATAAACAGCGGTTTCCTTTTATCAGTTCTGTTCTTTCCTATAATGTTTATCCAGCTCTTTCCCATCGTCGTGACATCTTCCATATCAGAAAAATGTGACAAGAGTGCACATCAAGGCAAGACCCAGAGAGCGACCCAACGCCCGACAGATTCTGCAGGCTCTGAAAAGGTGAATCACCTTGTTTGCTTTCAATGTTTCAACAAGTTACAACAAGGAACACAAACACTAGAACAGGAAAATAGTGGCGCATGGCAGCTTCCAAGCAGGAAGGCAGTGAATTCACACGGTGTGAGCACTCCTGACAGATGGCCATCCAAGACTCTGCTTAAAAACCTCCAGAGAAGGAGACTCCAACACACTCTTAAGAAAGCAGCACATTCCACCATTGAACACTTCTTCCTCGTGTTTAACTGGAATGTCTTTTCCTGCACTTTGAACCCATTTTGACCCAAATCGGGATTTTAATATTATTGTGTATATTGACTTTTATGATTGTTTTTAATCATGTTGAAGTTTTACTGCTCGGTTTAATGTTTTATCTGATTTTTGCTGTCGTGTCTGGGCATGGCCCCATGTAAGCCGCCCCGAGTCCCTCCGGGGAGATGGGGCGGGATATAAGAATAAAATTATTATTATTATTATTATCAACACAACGACGTTGTATGGCACAGCAAACAAGATAGATATGCTGGATTTCGTTTCGCAAAACCACAAGTCGAACACTTCCCAAGTGTCTAGGACTGTGTGATGTATTTTCTGATGATGCGTGCAGATCCCAGTAGGGTGGCCTTTTGCAGTTGGCAGATGGTGATTTTGTCAATGTCTATTGTTTCCAAATGCCGGCTGAGATCTTTTGGCACAGCACCCAGTGTGCCCATCACCACCGGGACCACCTGCACTGGTTTCTGCCAGAGTCTTTGAAGTTCAATCTTGAGGTCCTGATAGCGGCTGAGTTTTTCCTGTTGTTTTTCATCAATGCGACTGTCACCTGGGATGGCAACATCAATGATCCAAACCTTGTTCTTTTCCACAACTGTGATGTCTGGTGTGTTGTGTTCCAGAACTTTGTCAGTCTGGATTCGGAAGTCCCACAGTATCTTTGCATGTTCATTTTCCAATACTTTTGCAGGTTTGTGATCCCACCAGTTCTTTGCTGCTGGGAGGTGGTACTTGAGGCATAAGTTCCAATGAATCATTTCTGCCACATAGTTGTGCCTCTGTTTGTAGTCTGTCTGTGCGATTTTCTTACAGCAGCTGAGGATATGATCAATGGTTTCGTCGGTTTCCTTGCACAGTCTGCATTTTGGGTCATCAGCTGATTTTTCAATCTTGGCCTGAATTGCCTTTGTCCTGATGTCTTGCTCCTGGGCTGCAAGGATCAGGCCTTCTGTCTCCTTCTTCAGGGTCCCATTCGTGAGCCAGAGCCACCTTGACGTGGTGGGGGGGCTTAGCTGCTCCAATGATGACTGAGGGCTGTGCTGGCGGAAGTGTAACTACCGGCAGGTCCAACCAAGCCAGAGAGGCCTCAGCTGAGGAGCACAACCAAGAGCACCTAACCCATTAGCATTATGGAGAATCAAACCCAAACGAAGTCTATACTGGCTCGGTCGTCGCCCAGGATAAAAAGGACCGCGGTGGATGCTGCTGATTCTGGACATCCATCGACAAGTGGGCTACGGAATCATCAAAACCCAAATGAACAGTCACAGAAGCGGCAAAAATATACAATGCCAGAAAACCGCACTATTATTATTATTATTATTATTATTATTATTATTATTATTATTATTATTATTATTATTATTATTATTATTGCTCCATTGTGTCCAAGTCTTTGGAGGAGCAGAAAACAAGTTCTCCCCACTTTAACGTGACATCCTTTCAAATAGTTAAATATGGTTATGATGCCCCTTCTTCACCTTCTCTTCTCCAAGCTGAACACCGATAACTTCCCAAGCTGCTCCTCATACCCTGTTTCCCTGAAAATAAGACATCCCCAGAAAATAAGACATAGTAGAGGTTTTGCTGAATTGCTAAATATAAGGCCTCCTCCGAAAGTAAGACCTAGTAAAGTTTTTGTTTGGAAGCATGCAGGATTGGTAAATGTACATACCATAGATTGTTGTACATGGAAATAAAGGTAGTAACAAGAAATAATAATAACAACTTTATTCTTGTATCCCACCTCCATCTCCCAGAAGGGACTCAGGGCAGCTTACATGCCCAACAACAACATAAATTTACCAAATAACAGTAATTTAAAACAGTAATTTAAAAACAGTATAGCAATAAAATATAATATAGAAATTCTTGATAGGATTCACATTTTGCCTGGTAATGCTGTTTTGTGATGGCAACTACTGTACAGTAGATAATATTTCATTTTTAAAAATTCAACCATAAATGTGAATTTATCTTTCTGGAAAAATAAGACATCCCCTGAAAATAAGACCTAGCGCATCTTCGGGAGCAAAAATTAATATAAGACACTGTCTTATTTTCGGGGAAACAGGGTAGGCTTGGTTTCCAGACATGCATTCTGGTGGCCCTTCTTTGGACACCTTCCATCTCGTCCCTCTCTTTCTCGTCTTGCTTTGCCCAGAACTGGACCCAGGATTATTATCCCAGGTGAGGTCTGAACAAAGCAGAAGAGAGTGGGACTGTGACTTCCCTCTATTTGGACACTATGCTTCTATTGATAGGTGGTTATTTAAAGTTTTTAAAATTGTTTGGCTTTTGCTATGTATTTTAATGTTGTAATTTGTACTATTTTATCTATGTGTCAACTGTTGTTTTTAGAGCTTTGTCCCCATGTGAGCCGCCTCAAGTCCCCTCGGGGAGATGGAGGCGGCATACAAGAAATAAATTATTATTATTATTATTATTATTATTATTATTATTATTATTATTATTATTATGACACAGCAAACAAGATAGATATGCTGGATTTCATATCACAAAATCACAAGTCGAACACTTCCCAAGTGTCTAGGACTGTGTGATGTATTTTTGGATGATGAGCGCAGATCCCAGCAGGGTGGCCTTTTGCAGCTGGCAGATCGTAATTTTGTCAATGTCTATTGTTTCCAAATGCCGACTGAGATCTTTTGGCATGGCACCCAATGTGTCCATCACCACCGGGACCACCTGCACTGATTTCTGCCAGTGTCTTTGAAGTTCAATCTTGAGGTCCTGATAGCGTCTCAGTTTTTCCTGTTGTTTTTCCTCAATGCGACTGTCACCTGCGATGGTGACATCAATGATCCAAACCTTTTTTCTTTTCCACAACTGTGATGTCTGGTGTGTTGTGTTCCAAAACTTTGTCAGTCTGGATTCGGAAGTCCCACAGTATCTTAGCGTGCTCATTTTCCAATACTTTTGCAGGTTTGTGATCCCACCAGTTCTTTACTGCTGGGAGGTGGTCCTTGAGGCATAAGTTCCAATGAATCATTTGGGCCACATAGTTGTGCCTCTGTTTGTAGTCTGTCTGTGCAATTTTCTTACAGCAGCTGAGGATATGATCAATGGTTTCATTGGTTTCCTTGCAGAGTCTGCATTTTGGGTCATCAGCTGATTTTTCGATCTTGGCCTACTATTATTGGATTATTATTATTATTATTATTATTATTATTATTATTATTATTATTATCAACACAACGACGTTGTATGGCACAGCAAACAAGATAGATATGCTGGATTTCGTTTCGCAAAACCACAAGTCGAACACTTCCCAAGTGTCTAGGACTGTGTGATGTATTTTCTGATGATGTGTGCAGATCCCAGTAGGGTGGCCTTTTGCAGTTGGCAGATGGTGATTTTGTCAATGTCTATTGTTTCCAAATGCCGGCTGAGATCTTTTGGCACAGCACCCAGTGTGCCCATCACCACCGGGACCACCTGTACTGGTTTCTGCCAGAGTCTTTGAAGTTCAATCTTGAGGTCCTGATAGCGGCTGAGTTTTTCCTGTTGTTTTTCATCTATGCGACTGTCACCTGGGATGGCAACATCAATGATCCAAACCTTGTTTTTTTCCACAACTGTGATGTCTGGTGTGTTGTGTTCCAGGACTTTGTCAGTCTGGATTCGGAAGTCCCACAGTATCTTTGCATGTTCATTTTCCAAGACTTTTGCAGGTTTGTGATCCCACCAGTTCTTTGCTGCTGGGAGGTGGTACTTGAGGCATAAGTTCCAATGAATCATTTGGGCCACATAGTTGTGCCTCTGTTATTATTATTATTATTATTATTATTATTATTATTATTATTGATGCAGATTTGGCTTTTTCTGCCACTGCATCATACTGTTGACTAATGTGGTCAACTAAGACTCCAAGATCCCTTCCACACAAACATTGTCAAGCTAAAAATCGCAATATTCCATGATAATACAAGCAAGTTTCCTGTCAAAACTCCAACCCTTACCTGAACAGTACGGCCTGCATTGATGTGTTCTTGGTGTAACCTGTCCCATAGTCCGCACCTCTGATACTAGAAATAAAGAGAACAGAGAAAGAATTGCCATTCATTTCGTAGTCAGTCTTATTGTTGGTTGAAACCAGAGGCAGGAATAATAACTAATCAAGCCTTTCTGCCAGTGTACAAACTACTTGGAAAGTTCTGGTAAAGAAGGAGTAAAATGTGGTCTGAAGCACAGAAAACCTCTTCTATACCAGACTGTAACTTAAATCAGAGTTTGGCAAACTTGTAGTTTTATGGTTCAGAATTTTCATAATCCTTCAGCCGGCATGGCTAATAGCTAGAATCGTAAACTCCTAGAGTTGGGAGGGTCACCCAAAGGCCATCCAGCTCAACCCTCTTCTGCCAGGCAGGAAGACACAATCCAAACACTATCAGCAGATGAACATCCAGATTAAAAGTGTGTCAAAAAAGGAGATTCCATTGGATAGCAGTTATGGATGAGGATTGAGTTATTTAGGAAATTAAGATCCACAAGAAAAGTAACTGTTTCAAGCTGCGAAAGTTTGGGAAAGGCATGACCTTTTTAGAGACCATAACCTTTTGGAAAACCGCCATTTGAAAGTGTGACCCTTTTTGGAGATCAATTGGCATTCACACTATTTGGAATAATCATAACTTTTTAAAGTATGATCTTCCTGAGAAAAGTTAAAAACTCGTTTGAGCCAGTGGTAAATCTCCACTAGTATTCATGGAAGGCAATTTAGGTTTCTCAGTTGTTAGACTGACATCCCTGGTTTTCTCTTTGAAATGTTAGGAACAAATACAGTAGAGTCTCACTTATCCAAGCCTCACTTATCCAAGCTTCTGGATTATCCAAGCCATTTTTGTAGTCAATGTTTTCAATATATCATGAAATTTTGGTGCTAAATTCATAAATACAGTAATTACAACATAACATTACTGCTTATTGAACTACTTTTTCTGCCAAATTTGTTGTCTAACATGATGTTTTGGTGCTTCATTTGTAAAATCATAACCTAATTTGATGTTTAATAGGTTTTTCCTTAATCCCTCCTTATTATCCAAGATATTCGCTACCCAAGCTTCTGCCGGCCCGTTTAGCTTGGATAAGTGAGACTCTACTGTATATGCCAATGCATACAATATATAGATCTTCAGAAGTGTTATTTCAGTTACCTGAAACATATCTATTCTCCCATCAAATATATTGCTTTTAAATCATGCTCTTAAGAGACCAAAAATAAGTAGTCTTTGATTTACTTACAAACTTTGTGTATTCAGCATACAGGTACATTGCTTTTTGGTTCAAGGTTTAAACAGTCTCTTCTTTGAGAATTCTGTTTCAGTCTCTTCTCTGTTGCATACAGACTAACACTCTCTTCTGATGCATACTGTACTCAACAGACTTCTAATGCATACTGACTACGATATTATATTCAACTATACTGACTTCTAACATGGAGTCTCAGTCTGAATAGTCCCAGATCTGGTCACATGGTCTGTAATCCCTCCCACATCATCAAATAATATAGAGTTAAGGGGAAAACTGTATACCAATATATACATACAATATAGTAAGCAATCTCAATTATATACATAACAAATAACTAGTATAGGAGGCTTATAGAAGGTAGCTATTTCCAACAGAATGAGGAGTCATCCAGAAGATTTTTGGACTAAAGGAAAACACTGCTTGCAATGTCACTCTTGGTGGAAAACAAGGATTACTGTATATACTCGAGTATAAGCCTAGTTTTTCAGCCCTTTTTTTAAGACTGAAAAAGCCCCCCTCAACTTATACTCGGGTGAGGGTCCTGGTTGGCTTATATTTGGGTCAGCTTATACTCGAGAATATATGGTACATTTATTATTTTTCTCTATTATTATTGGTATTATTACATTTATTATTTTTCTCTATTATTGTTGCTACTATTACATTTATTTTACTCTATTATTAATAATAATACATTTATTATTTCATCTGATCTTATTATTATTAAATTTATTATTTTACTCTTTTTATTATTACATGTATTATTTTCCTGTATTTATTATTATTATTATTATTATTATTATTATTATATGTATTATTTTACTCTATTATTATTAAAAGGATACATAAGCACATTTACATTGAAGAAGATGAGAATAATGATTTGATCAGAGTTGGACAGTCGTATCTTAAATTAGAGCTTTATGTAAATATTCAAAAACATTTAACCTACTGGTGCCTCAATTAATGTAATTTTATTGGTATCTATTTTTATTTCTGAAATTTACCACTCTCGGCTTCTACTGGAGTCAATGTTTTCCCAGTTTTTTTGTAGTAAAATTAGGTGCCTCGGCTTATATTAGGGTCGGCTTATACTCAAGTATATACGGTAAATGGAAATGCAGAAAGAATAATCCTGCTAATACCCAGGCCAGTAAAACATGACTTGAACCAGACGGTGCAAACGGGTAGGTTTCACTTTAAACATCTGAAAAGTCAAAATATTTCAGATTTGCTTAATTCAAACAGTATTTAGACATTTTCCTTCCCATGAGCCTAATGCTTACTTTAAAATTAAAGGGGGAAAAACAACCACCACCAAACCTTTTCAATGTTTATTTGATGCTTTCGTAACCGCTCCAGGTCTGTCGGAATGGCAACTTTAATGAACTTCTGGATGGCTGGCTCAAGGCGACGCAAGTTAAGCTTTTCCTCGTCGTCAGACATCGGTTTCATGGTCAGCCAGTCTTCATTTGCCTATAAATAACTTGGAAAATCAAATATTATTACTATAAGTAACACTTGAACTCAACTGTTCAAGGACTAACAATGTTGTCTTCTCTCATCTTTTCTGTGCAGAGATTGAACACCCTGATCTAGAATTTCACAATTCCAAAATACAGTAGAGTCTCACTTATCCAACATAAACGGGCCAGCAGAACGTTGGATAAGTGAATATGTTGGATAATAAGGAGAGACTAAGGAAAAGCCTATTACACATCAAATTAGGTTATGATTTTACAAATTAAGCACCAAAACATCATGTTTAACAACAAATTTTACAGAAAAAGTAGTTCAATAGGCAGTAATGCTATGTAGTAATTACTGTATTTACGAATTTAGCACCAAGATATCACAATGTATTGAAAACATTGACTACAAAAATGTGTTGGATAATCCAGAACATTGGATAAGCGAGTGTTGGATAAGTGAGACTCTACTGTACTGCAAAATTGTCCATGTGGGTGGCTGAGAGAGTGACATTTTTGCTTTCTCATAGCTCAGCATGCAAAGACTTTGCTTCACACACAACATTATTTAAAATATGGTGTATAAAACTGACTTCAGGCTTTGTGGATACAGTATACAAGCCGTCCCCGAGTTACAAACACCCAGCTTACAAATGACTTACAAATACACACATATATATTTATATATATTTATATGAGGCTATGGTGGCACAGCGGGTTAAACCGCTGAGCTGCTGAACTTGCTGTCCGGAAGGTTGGTGGTTCGAATTCACAGGTTGGGATGAGCTCCCACTGTTAGCCCCAGCTTCTGCCAACCTAGCAGTTTGAAAACATGCAAATGTGAGTAGATCAATAGGTACAGCTTCTATGGGAAAGTAACGGTGCTTCATGCAGTCATGCCGGCCACATGACCTGGAGATGTCTATGGACAATGCCGGCTCTTCGGCTTAGAAATGGAGATGAACACCAACCCGCAGAAACGGACTCAATTATACTTAATGTCAAAGGGAAATATTTACCTATATATGGCTGAAGCTACACTTTAAAAATATGTATGTTCCTACTTACATAAAAACCTACAGAACCAAACTTGTTTGTAACTTGGGGACTGCCTGTATGTATGTATGTATGTATGTATATACAAATATTCCAAAATAAAAAATTCTAATATACTGTATTTCACCAATTTTATGATACAGTTTTTTCCCCCAAATCGGTTTACATCTTAGAATCAATCCTAAAATTGCAAAGGTTTTTTTTAATTTCACACGCTTTGCTGTCATAGTTTCAGTTCGGATGGAAAAAGACTCCCTCCTTATTGAAAGAAGTAATTTAAATATCTTGCCTGAATTAAAGACCATAACTGTTCCGTTCCTCTATACTGACTATGTTTCCCTTTTTTATTGTTGTTACTTTATTGAATTCTCTTGTTACTAATATATTTGTTAAATATATACCCCGGCATGTTATTTGATTGTTAAAATTCATCCTGAGAAATGAGGAAGGTATTTTAGGAAAATCCCAATTAGAGCTCCAAAAGTGGGCTGCATCTTAGGCTGGATCTACACTTTGAACTGAATTATTAGAGTCTGCATTGTCATATAATCTGGGATAAACAGATAATCTGGAATCGGATTCTGGGATACAGGGCAGTGTAGAAAGGGCCTGAGGATCGACAGCACTTTACAATCAAAGAAATGCAATAGAGGGAGAGAGAGACTTCGAGGATTGACAGCTCATCTTAAAAAAAAAAGACGTTTTAAAGTTTGGACTAGTTACAAGGATCCAAGAAAAAGCTTTTCTTCCAAATTTGCTATATTATAAGTATTATATTATTATATTATTTTTATATTATATTATTTTTATATTATATTATTTTTATTTTTATTTTATTATTATATTTTCATTGTATTATCAGTGCTAAGGACCCAGAGAACAGGTCCCTTACAATATTTTTTTTATTGTCTATTATATTATTATATTATTATTGTATTATCAGCGCTAAGGACCCAGGGAACAGGTCCCTTAAAATATTATTTTTATTTTTATTGTCTATTATATTATTATATTATTATTGTATTATCAGCGCTAAGGACCCAGGAAACAGATCCCTTACAATATTATTTTTATTTTTATTGTGTATTATATTATTATATTATTATTGTATTATCCGCGCTAAGGACCCAGGGAACAGATCCCTTACAATATTATTTTTATTTTTATTGTCTATTATATTATTATATTATTATTGTATTATCAGCGCTAAGGACCCAGGGGACAGGTCCCTTACAATATTATTTTTATTTTTTATTTTTTTATAATATATATTATAATATTTTATATATATATATATATATATATATATATATATATATGTATGTATGTATTATTGTATTATCAGCGCTAAGGACCCAGGGAACAGGTCCCTTACAATATTATTTTTATTTTGATTATATTATTATATTTTCATTGTATTATCAGCGCTAAGGACCCAGGGGACAGGTCCCTTACAATATTATTTTTATTTTTTATTTTTTTATAATATATATTATAATATTTTATATATATATATATATATATGTATGTATGTATTATTGTATTATCAGCGCTAAGGACCCAGGGAACAGGTCCCTTATAATATTATTTTTATTTTTATTATCTATTATATTATTATATTTTTATTGTATTATCAGCGCTAAGGACCCAGGAAACAGATCCCTTACAATATTATTTTTATTTTTATTGTGTATTATATTATTATATTATTATTGTATTATCCGCGCTAAGGACCCAGGGAACAGATCCCTTACAATATTATTTTTATTTTTATTGTCTATTATATTATTATATTATTATTGTATTATCAGCGCTAAGGACCCAGGGGACAGGTCCCTTACAATATTATTTTTATTTTTTATTTTTTTATAATATACATTATAATATTTTTTATATATATATATATGTATGTATGTATGTATTATTGTATTATCAGCGCTAAGGACCCAGGGAACAGGTCTCTTACAATATTATTTTTATTTTTTATTTTTTTATAATATATATTATAATATTATATATATATATATATATATATATATATATATATATATGTGTGTGTGTGTGTGTGTGTGTGTGTGTGTGTATGTATATGTATGTATGTATCATTGTATTATCAGCGCTAAGGACCCGGGGAACAGGTCCCTTACAATATTATTTTTATTTTGATTATATTATTATATTTTCATTGTATTATCAGCGCTAAGGACCCAGGGGACAGGTCCCTTATGATATTATTTTTATTTTTTATTTTTTTATAATATATATTATAATATTATATGTATTATTGTATTATCAGCGCTAAGGACCCAGGGGACAGGTCCCTTATGATATTATTTTTATTTTATTATAATATATATATATTATATTATATTATATTTTTATTGTATAATCATTATTATTATTATTATTACTATTATTCTCCCAAAACTGGGACTCAAAGTACCTCACAATTTTAAATTTTAAATAACAGCAGAATTAAAATAAATCCTTCATCCCCACCAATCTTTAATTTAATATAATATAAATACAGTATAATATAAATACTAATTTAATATAGTATTTGTATTATTTCTCTTGTCTGCTCACCAGGATTGCAGCAGTCCCAAACTTCACTTTCCAAACCCGGAAGAAGGGGAGCAGTAGAAAAACAGGAAGCCGCTCTGGAGATCTTACCATAGACTCAAGGCAGCCGATTGTCCCGCAGATAGGACGGGACTTCCGGTTTTGGAGACGGCCGCTATTTTGCTCCCCCCTCTCCGTCAATGGTATCGCCCACAGAATCAATAGAATCATAGAGTTGGAAGAGACCATTCGGGCCATAATGGGGGGGGGGGGAAGAGAGAGACGGAATAAGCCCTTTTTATTATCTTTAACATTAGAGCAGTGTTTCAGACTTCAGCTCCCACAATCCCAGCTGGTAAAATACCTGGGATTTCTGGGAGCTGAAGTCCAGAACACCTGGAAAAAGAGAATTTAAGAAACCCTGCAATAGATGAATGAAAGAGCTCAGAAAGATTACGTTTTGGATTGCAGCTCCTAAAATCCTTGGAAGGTTCTTTCCAGTTTTCTTTCTAATTTTCTTGCAAGTATGTTTAGGGTTTGTTTGGGGGGGGGGGGGGGGGTTGCATATTTTTTGGCAAATTTTCTTGCAAATATTCTAATTTTTCTTGCAAGTAATCTCAATTTTCTTTCCAAATAGTCTCAGATGTTTTTCCTGCAAATTTTCTGTTTTCCAAATTTTCTTGCAAATATTTTTTCCAAATTTCTCAATTTGCTTGCAAGTATTCTCAATTTTCTTTCCAAATTTCTCAATTTTCTTGCAAATATTCTCAATTTCCTTTCCAAATAGTCTCAGATTTTTTCCATTTTTTTCTTGCAAATATTCTATTTTTTCCAAATTTTCTTGCAAATACTGTTTTTTCCAAATCTCTCAATTTGCTTGCAAGTATTCTCAATTTTCTTGCAAATTTTCTTGCAAATATTCTATTTTTTCTTGCAAGTAATCTCAATTTTCTTGCAAATTTTCTAAATTTTCTTGCAAATATTCTCAATTTTCTTTCCAAATTTATCAAATAGTCTCAGATTTTTCCCATTTTTTCTTGCAAATATTCTATTTTTTTCCAAATTTTCTTGCAAATATTCTCTATTTTTTCAAATTTCTCAATTTCCTTGCATTCTCAATTTTCTTGCAAATATTCTCAATTTTCTTTCCAAATAGTCTTAGATTTTTTCCATTTTTTCTTGCAAATATTCTAATTTTTTCCAAATTTTCTTGCAAATATTCTCTATTTTTTCCCCCAAATATCTCAATTTGCTTGCTTGAGACTCTGATTCATTGAAAAACTAGTGCAAAATATGCTGCAGGATGTCCTGCAGAAGCAAAGTTTCGTAACCCTCTTCTATACTTTTATGATAGAACCAATTAGGAAATGACATTTATATCCCAGAAACAATCATCATGTTACATAGTGTTACCTGACTCCAAGGACATCACTATTTGTATGAGTTCGAGGCCAGCCCACGTGGGATTGAGCACCCAACCATTAAAAATAGCCCAGCTTGTTGTTGACCTAAGCAAACGGAAAGATAGTTGCCTCTATCAAGTAGGAAATTTAGGTACCGCTTATGCAGGGAGGCTAATTTAACTAATTTACAACACCATAAAAATCGTCCAGTGTGCAGAAAGGAATGAGGAAGTAATCCATCAAGGACTCGGTGTCACAGTGGATGATGAAGCAGCAGCACCCCCTGTGGCTGGAAATGAGTATACCCTCATGAAGCTGGAAAATGTTAAAATGTTAAAGTTCAGGTGAGGCCAAACCGCATTAAATATGTGATGTAGATGCTTCCCTTGTTGTCCTTTGCTGTATGTAGTAGCATATCAGGCCTGGGCAAACATTGGCCCTCCAGGTGTTTGGGACTCCAACTTACACAATTCCCAACAGCCGGTATTGTTGCTATTTAAGTGTGTGGATTTCGTTCCGGCAAGCATTCCAGTAGTCAAGAGGTTAATTGCAGCGAGCCCTGATTGATTGCTAGAAGGGCAAAGGACTAAGACTTCCGTTTTGTGTGCTACGTGACAGGAAGATATGTCATGGACTGTGGAATGCAAGGGAGGTGCTTCAGTTTACTGGGGGGTTTTTCGTGTCAGGAGCAGCCGGAGTTGCTTCTGGAGTGAGAGAATTGGCCATCTGCAAGGACGTTGCCCAGGGGACGCCCGGATGTTTTTCTGATGTTTTACTATCCTTGTGGGAGGGAGGCTTCACATGGCGCTGGAGCTGATAAGAGGACTCCCCGGGTGGGATTCGAACCTGGCAGCCTTAGGGTCAGCAACCCAACCTTCAAGTCATGAGGCTTTTATCCCCTAGGCCACCAGAGGCTCCAGTTTACTGATTACGGACTCCGAGAGAGACGAAACTCCATGATTTGATCTTGCGGAGGCAAGATGTGTCCAGACAGTTTTGGTTATTAGCATTGTAAATATCTTGTAAAATAAAGTCTTTAGTGCCGCTGGGTTCAGCAGATAAGATCGACTGTTGCTGTCGTTCTTTGTCGGTGCCATTCTCGCCATTGCAAAGTGGTCTGACGGATGAGCAGAAGGTGAGGCCTGACTCATCAATCATTCAGGGTGATTTGCAACCCTCCCTCCTTTTCTTTGCAACTATGGAAATGCTAATCAAGGTGATTAATTACAGCATTCACACTGGCCTCCAACAGACAATAATTCCTTCTCCCACCCTGGATCTTCCACAGATATACCATGTTTCCCCGAAAATAAGACAGTGTCTTATATTATTTTTTACTCCCAAAGATGCGCTAGGTCTTATTTTCAGGGGATGTCTTATTTTTCCATGGAGAAGAATTCATATTCATTGCTGAACAACAAAAAATGAACATTTATTCTATACTGTACAGTAGTTGTCATCACAAACTGACAAACTGTCTCCTGTCAAGAATTTCTTGTTACTACCATTATTTCCATATACAACTGGTATGTAAGCCGCCCCGAGTCCCTCTGGGGAGATGGAGGCGGGGTATAATAATAATAATGATTATTATTATGTACATTTACCAATCCTACATGCTATAGTATTTTGTTTGGTGGGCGCCGGGCATGCTTCCAAACAAAAGCTTTGCTAGGTCTTACTTTCAGGGGAGCCCTTATATTTAGCAATTCAGCAAAACTTCTACTAGGTCTTACTTTTTGGGGATGTCTTATTTTCAGGGAAACAGGGTAGAAACCTCCCTTGCTTAGTTTTTTCCAATATACCTCACAACCTCTGAGGATGCCTGCCATAGATGTGGGCGAAACGTCAGGAGAGAATGCTTCTGGGAAATGGCCAGGCAGCCCCGAAAACACACAACAACCCTGCGATTCCGCCCATGAAAGCCTTCAACAACACAAAGCACATTCTTTTCAAAGTCATGGTTTCAATAGAACTTTTTATTTACAGGGCTCCACTGAGTTTATTTCAATCCGAAGTGCAAAACTGGCAGCTGAATGCACACGATCTGCAATATCCATATCCATTTTCAACCCAGGTAGGGAAAAGACCCATCGGCTTGTATTTTACAGATTTATTGGCAAGAGTAGCACTGGTTTCACTTAAAATGTATGCATCTGTTCTGTGCGCAAACGAACCCAAAACACACAATATTGACTTCTCCAAGTCCCAAGATGACATGCCAAAGCTGAAAAGGGCCTTTTTTCCCTTCTTTTTATTTTTTTGCTTGCTAGCATTTTTTAAAATAGAACAGTACCATCGCAACATTTGGCAAAAAACATGGAACTTTAAAAGTAGTTGTCAGGTGATGGGAAATACTTATTTTTCCTGAACGTCTAGATCAGTCTCTAAAAGTTAAATTTCCCAACACAGCTTTAAAATCAAACGAACCTTACAACACTTGAACTGCAAACGGTACAACTTGAGCGATTTTATAAAGACCAAGTGCTTATTGAATGCTTCACCAAAGAGCACAGCACTGCTCAACTAAAGCCTGCTTGATCCGGAGTACATTCGTGTTTAGCACAAAGGGAAGGAAGAATCACCCAAATGTGGCATTGAGTTACAAATATATTGCAGTCGAACGAGTTCTGCACCTGGAAATACAAACCTATCTGTTGCTCAGTTCAGCCTAAGCCTGCTACGGATCACTTTATGCACAAAAACAGGAATAAAAGAGAAGCAAAGGATTATGCTAACGTTGCTCTAGTGACTAATATACAACTGATAATAGAAAAAAAAGGAGGAGGAATGTAACAGAAGAGGTATTGGGGGAAGGAATAAGTTTTGTCGGTTTTTTAATTATTCTTTGTGTATGTTTTGTTTTTCCGGTTTAAAAAAAAAAAAGGTTAACGTCTATAGCTTCTTTGGTGCCCAACGGTCATCAGCGTACGTACAAAAAAAATGTAAAAGACTAATTTATTCACAAATAATAAAAACACAAGCCCAACCTAAACAACGTGTTTCCAGAGTTAGTGCATATCATGACAAATTCCGCTTACAAACACACAGAAATTACTGCAGAAATAAATAGAAACGTCCTGTAAAAAGCAGCAATTTCACGAACTTTGTAAACTTTTGTGTTGTTTTTTTTACAATACAGCACTGTTCAAAATAAAAATCCCCAAAGGGATGGGGGTGTCTCACTGGGGCCAAGCCGGGCACCACTCTCTCTCTCTTTCTCGGCTGAGTTGGTCCAGCGGCCCTTCTCCATTCTCCTTTAAAAGTCCAACCTGTAGCGGTCTTAGCAAAGGTGCTTGCCTCAGTTCGCCTCGCCAGGAACGGGCCGCTTATAAAATAACTTTCCTGCTTTCAAACACAAACGGATAGATCTGCTCCACTGCCGTAGCCACAGTCTTTACGTTTGGCCCTGGGGAGGAACACGGGGAGGAAAATGTGAGAAAGCACCAAGGCGCACAGCGAAAACAAAGCCAGAAAGTTACAATCCCGCCCTTATTGGTATCTGAACTCATATAATAATAATAATAATAATAATAATAATTGTGCAAGGAAACTGACAAAACCATTGATCATATCCTCAGCTGCTGTAAGAAAATCACACAGACAGACTACAAACAGAGGCACAACTATGTGGCCCAAATGATTCATTGGAATTTATGCCTCAAGTACCACCTCCCAGCAGTAAATAATAATAATAATAACTTTATTTTTATACCCCGCCTCCATCTCCCCGAAGGGGACTCAGGGCGGCTTACATGGGGCCAAGCCCGAATAAAAACAGTAGCAGTATAAAACACAGCAATAGACAACAACTTGCACAATAAAAAAAATAAAAAATAAAAATAAAACATTAGCCAATAAAAAACAAGAACTAATAAAAACATGGATTAAAACTGAGAGATTGTAAAAGTAGACTGGGTAAGGTGCACCATATAAATATTGTAAACACAAGGTGACTGATAAAGTGCTGCAAATTCTGGAAGCGCAAATTGGGATGGGAATAGACCCTGTGTCTATATCGAGTTGACAAAGGTAAAAGGTGCAAACCGGTACAAGAATGGTCACAGATACAGATTGCTTCTGGATGAGCAATCTTTATCTAAAGGCTTGAGTAAAGAGCCAGGTTTTCAAGCTCTTTCTGAATGCTACCAGGGTGGGGGCTTGCCTGATTTCCCTGGGGAGCGAGTTCCAGAGCCGGGGGCCACCACGGAGAAGGCCCTCTCTCGTCCCCACCAACCGTGCTTGTGACGGAGGTGGGAGCGAGAGGAGGGCCTCCCCCGACGAACGAAGAGATCGTGCAGGTTCGTAGGGGGAGAGGCGATCACTAAGGTAGGAGGGTCCCAAACCGTTCAGGGCTTTGTAGGTGACCACGTGCACCTTGAATTGGGTCCGGAAGGTGAACGGCAGCCAGTGGAGCTCCTTAAGCAGGAGGGTTGACCGCTCCCTATAATTTGCTCCAGTTAGAAGCAAGGCTGCCGAACGTTGAACTAGTTGGAGTTTCCGGGCCGTCTTCAAGGGCAGCCCCACGTAGAGTGCATTGCAATAGTCCAGTCTAGAGGTAACTAAGGCATGGACCACCGTGGCCAGATCAGACTTCACGAGGTAAGGTCGCAGTTGGCGCACAAGTTTTAATTGTGCAAAGGCCCTCCCGGCCACGGCCGACACCTGAGCCTCAAGCGTCAGTGCTGAGTCCAGGAGGACCCCCAAACTGCGGACCTGCGCCTTCAGGGGGAGTGCGACCCCGTCAAGCACAGGTGGCCACCCAATACCCCGATCGGACATACGACTGACCTGGAGGACCTCTGTCTTGTCGGGATTAAGCTTCAGCTTATTCGCCCTCATCCAGCCCATCACAGCTGCCAAGCACTGGTTCAGTATCTGGGGGGCTTCCTTGGAGTTCGGTGGAAAGGAGTAGTAGAGTTGAGTGTCATCTGCGTAGAGATGGCACCGAACTCCAAAACTCCGGATGACCTCTCCCAGTGGTTTCATGTAGATGTTAAAAAGCATGGGGGACAGAATGGAACCTTGCGGGACCCCACAGGTCAAAGGCCAGGGGTCCGAGCAGGTGTCCCCCAGCTTCACCAACTGGGAACGGCCCTCCAGGAAGGACTGAAGCCACGACAGAGCCATGCCCCCAAGGCCCATCCCGGAGAGCCGTCCCAGAAGGATACCATGGTCGATGGTATCGAAAGCCGCTGAGATGTCCAAGAGAACCAGCAGGGTCACACTCCCCCTGTCCAGCTCCCTGCGGAGGTCATCCACCAAGGCGACCAAAGCCGTCTCAGTACTGTGACCAGGTCTAAAGCCAGACTGCGATGGGTCCAGAAAATCGGTGTCATCCAGGAAACCCTGGAGCTGCGAGGCAACCACCCGCTCCAGGACCTTGCCCAAGAAAGGGAGGTTCGAGATTGGTCTGTAGTTGTTTAGAATGGCCGAATCAAGGGAGGCCTTCTTCAATATAGGCCTCACTATGGCCTGTTTGAGGACAGATGGAAATTTGCCTTGATCCAAAGAGGCATTAATTATCATCACAAACCACTCTACCAACCCTCCTCTGGCCGATTTAATTAGCCACGAGGGGCAAGGGTCTGCAGAGCAAGTGGTCGCTCCCACCGCCCCAAGGATCCTGTCCACGTCATCCGGGCGAACAAGCTGAAACGAATCCCACAAGTTCGAACAGACAGGTGCCTCAGTTACCTCTTTTGGCATTGCAACAAAACTAGCATCCAAGTCGAAGCGAGTCTGAGTGACTTTGTCTGCAAAGTGGTGCGCGAACTCGCTGCACCGAGTTGCCGAGTCTTCGGGTGCCCCTCCCCCCTCAGGAGGGTGAAGGAGCTCCCCGACGACCCGAAACAACTCCGATGGTCTGTTAGTTGCAGACGCTATGCGGGCAGTCGTGAAGGTCTTCCTGGCTGCCCGCAAAGCCGCGGAGTAGGCCCTAATAGCGGCTCTAGCCCGTGCTCGGTCAGAAACGCTACGAGTTTTCCGCCAGTGGCACTCTAGTAAAGAACTGGTGGGATCATAAGCCTGCAAAGTTAATGGAAAATGCGCACACAAAGATACTGTGGGACTTCTGAATCCAGACTGACAAAGTTCCGGAACACAACACACCAGACATCACAGTTGTGGAAAAGAAAAAGGTTTGGATCATTGATGTCGCCATCCCAGGTGACAGTCGCATTGACGAAAAACAACAGGAAAAACTCAGCCGCTCTCAGGACCTCAAGATTGAACTTCAAAGACTCTGGCAGAAACCAGTGCAGGTGGTCCCGGTGGTGATGGGCACACTGGGTGCCGTGCCAAAAGATCTCAGCCGGCATTTGGAAACAATAGACATTGACAAAATTACGATCTGTCAATTGCAAAAGGCCACCCTGCTGGGATCTGCACGCATCTTCCGAAAATACATCACACAGTCCTAAACGCTTGGGAAGTGTTCGACTTGTGATTTTGTGATACGAAATCCAGTATATCTATCTTGTTTGCTGTGTCATAATAATAATAATAATAATAATAATAATAATAATAATAATAATACTTCTTTATTTATAGCCTGCCACATCTCTCAGTATGGGACTCGGAGCGGCTACCATAAAAGATAAATATTCAATGCCAACAAGTACATACATAGGCATAACATAAGAAATAGCATTTAAAACCCAACCATATTCTATAATAATCATAATAGCTAGCCATGCCATTGCGACGCTGCTTCTCTGCAGAGACATTAGAAGTTGTGCAATTGCTTTTGTATTTTTTTTTCTTTTTATGTTTTTTGTTCTGTTTTGTTTTGTTTTGTTTTTCTTCTCACACACTATTTTGATATTTTGGTTGTGGTTACCTATGAGGTGTTTTGATTTTACTGAGAAAAGATTTTACCGAGAAAAGACCCTTAGGAATGTTCTGAGCTTTCTTAAGGCAGAGCGACCTATAGAGTTCTTCCAAATGGGGGGAAGAGAGCAACCAATGCTTCTCTCTGCAGTAGTAGTGACCCTTTGGAGCACCTTCCGATCTGCCACTGTGCAGTTACCAAACCATGCACAGATGCAGTAGGTTAGGACACTACCACAGCGGGAGAAAATCACCAGTAGTTTTTCATCAGTTGTTAGTTCCTTGGAAGTCTTGTTAGTCTCAGTACAGTCTCTGTTAGGCCCTCTTCATCAACACTGCTGTATGGGTGACCCAGGTCAAATCCTCCTTAAAAGTGACACCCAGGAACTTGAAACTGGCCACCTGCTACACTTGAGTCCCCAATTATGAACAAGAGCTTGATTTCTGGTCTGTTCTTTCTATAGTTCACTATGAGCTGGTTGGTCTTATTGATGTTAAGAACCAGATTATGGTCCCTGCACGAGACCTGCCGATCCACTTCATCCAATAAGCAGACTCCATCCCTTCAGAGGTAAGCCCCACCACGGTTGTATCATTTGTTAAATTGGTAATGATATTACTATGATAAACGGGGGTACAATCCTATGTGTAAAGAGTATAAAGCAGAGGACTCAACACACAACCCTGTGACACCCCAGTGTTGAGAGTGAGATCAGCTGACGAGGTATGATCACCTAATCTCACCCTCTGAGAACGTCCAGACAAGAAATCCATAAACTAGGAACAGACTGAATATGGCATGAATTTCAAATTCGTGTCTTGTGTTCACTATATTTTAATCCTTGTTCTGAGTATTTTAATATATGTACAGTAGAGTTTCGCTTATCCAACATAAATGGGACAGCAGAACGTTGGATAAGCGAAAATGTTAGATAATGAGGGATTAAAGAAAAGCCTATTAAACGTCAAATTACGCTATGATTTTAGAAATTAAGCAACAAAACATCATGTTTTACAACAAATCGACAGAAAAAACAGTTCAATACAGTCATGTTATGTAGTAATTACTGTACTTATGAATTTAGCACCAAAACATCACAATGTATTGAAAACATTGACTATAAAAACACTGACTACTAACAAATTGACTACAAATAAAGACAGAATTGCATAAAATGAACTTGTCGGAAGTTAAATTCATAAAACGTTTAGTCCTTGCTGCCTAAAGAAACAGCTGTGGATCCAAGCAGGAGGCAGACTGCGTTGGATAATCCAGAACGTCGGATAAACAAAGGTTGGATAAGTGAGATTCTACTATATTTGTAGAAATAAATTTTAATATGTGTATTTTATATGTTTGTGACAATTATGAGTTTTAGCTATATTATAACCTGCCTAGAGCCATGAGGAGAGGTAGGTAAGAAATTATTATTACATGAAAACTGCAGTATTTCACCATGTAATAGTCGCACCCCTTTTTGGGTTCTAAGATCAGTATGTTTTGCTTTCCTCATGTAATAGTTGCAGCCTTGATTCATCATCTCAATGTGCTGCTTGGTGTCCTGTACGTTTGTATTGTAGTTTGATGCATGACTACCTAAACCATGTCTGTTAAGAGGAGTTCATTCCAAGTGTGCATAGCAGGAGTATGCGCCTTCCAGATGTTGTGTATTGAAACTCACCATTATTCCTCACCACTGGCTTTGCTGGATAGGCCAATGAGCTGTACGATACCCACTTCTAACATATCATTACGTTTATATATGCAAATGTAAGACATACATAGCATGGTCCCCAAGTTACAAATACTGTATCTGATTAACAAACAACTCATAGTTAAGAATGGAAGTGAGATAACAGAAAGTGAGAGGAATCTGCCCCTTGGAAGGGAAACTCACTCCTGGAAGAGTTATTATCAGGGGAAAACTTCTACCTGATGACAGTCAAAAACTTTTTTGTGTTGTTGAAGGCTTTCCTGGCCGGAATCACAGGGTTGTTGTGTGTTTTCCAGGCTGTATAGCCATAGAATCATAGATGTTCCAGAAGTATTCTCTCCTGACGTTTTGCCCACATCTATGGCAGGCATCCTCTGAGGTTGTGAGTTAGATCCAGGGAAGTCATGCTCCCCCTCCATTCTGCCTTGGTCAGACCACACCTGGAATACTGTGTCCAATTTTGGGCACCACAGTTGAAGGGAGATGTTGACAAGCTGGAAAGCGTCCAGAGGAGGGCGACTAAAATAATTAAGGGTCTGGAGAACAAGCCCTATGAGGAGCGGCTTAAAGAGCTGGGCATGTTTAGCCTGCAGAAGAGAAGGCTGAGAGGAGACATGATAGCCATCTACAAATACGTGAAGGGAAGTCAAAGGGAGGAGGGAGGGAGCTTGTTTTCTGCTGCCCTGCAGACTAGGACACAATGGAACAATGGCTTCAAACTACAGGAAAGGAGATTCCACCTGAACATCACGAAGAACTTCCTCACGGTGAGGGCTGTTCGGCAGTGGAACTCTCTCCCCCGGGCTGTGGTGGAGGCTCCTTCTTTGGAGGCTTTTAAGCAGAGGCTGGATGGCCATCTGTCGAGGGTGCTTTAAATGCGATTTCCTGCTTCTTGGCAGGGGGTTGGACTGGATGGCCCATGTGGTCTCTTCCAACTCTACTATTCTATGATTCTATGATTCTATGAAATAGCCCAGAAAACACACAACAACCCAATAACTTTTTTGTTTCAACAGACCACTGGGAACAGACTCATCATTGGGAAAGGAAGGGCTTTTAATTGTGTGATACATTCTTTCTGTTTGTGTGATTTAAAAGCAAGCAAGTAGCACCGTTATCAAGTACTTTGGATGCAAGATTTTCTGGATCTACAGACTTAAGGCTTTAGCACCACAAGAGCTCAACCCAGAGGATAATGCTTAATGCCATCATCGACTTAAGAATGTTGGTAACAGAGAGCTATAAACAGCCAACTGAGATATGGCTCACTTTTATTTTGAGCAACTGGAGAGGGCAGAATTTGACACGTCTGCTAATTCAATTATAAACTTCTCTTTGTTCATCTCTCTGACATGAGCCTGGTTTTACATTGCTTTCAATACAATTCAGAGTTATCACTCTAGTTCTTGTATAGTCTGGTGGCATGAACTTTTGTTTGTTCTCTTTTTATATTTCTAAGCTGCCTTGAGTCTCGAGACTGGGGGAAAAACTAGATTAATATAGTGGTCTCCTCTGCATCTGCTGGGGCTTGGTTCCAGGACCCTACCTGGATCGCAAAATCCATGGGCACTCATGTCCCATTAAGGCAGTGGTTCTCAACCTGTGGGTCCCCATGTGTTTTGGCCTGCAAGTCCCAGAAATCCCAGCCAGATTACCAGCTGTTAGGGTTTCTGGGAGTTGAAGGCTAAAACATCTGAGGAGCCACAGGTTGAGAACCACAGCATTAAGGCAAGGTAAAAGTATATTCCTTATATAAAATGCCAAATATCAAGTTTTGCCTTTTGGAATCTTTTTTGAAAGCCATTGATGTTTGAATATATGGATGTCAAATCCATAAATACAGAGAATCAATTGTAAATAACTATCATCACAATCAATGTTTTAAAAATGGGAAAAGGGAGTCCAACCCTAGCAATAATTCCAGTTTTCAGTGCTTCATCTTGCACTGTTTTCTGTTTGTATATTTGTAGATTTTAAATTGTAATGAAATGCTTTTAATGTAAGCAGCTTTGAGTCTCCTCGAGGAGAGAAAAGTGGAGTATAAATAATAAAATAATAACAACAATAACAATAACAGGATTTATTTTCTTAAAAATATAACTGCAAGCAAATAAGCTCCAATCTAAATAGGAGGTCTCTGCTCCCCACACGCAGCTATCATCTCATGGTAAAGACTGCTGGGTCCTCTTCATAGCTCCAATTAATTTAAATTAAAATGGAGGATCATCTATATAGTGTACGGGCCACAGTGGCGCAATGAATTAAACTCTTGTGCTGCTGCTGACCTGAAGGTTGGCAGTTCGAATCTGCCGGGCGGGGTGAGTTCCTGCTGTTAGCCCTAGCTCCTGCCAACCTAGCAGTTTGAAAACATGCAAATGTCAGTAGATAAATAGGTACTGCTTCAGCAGGATAAGGCAAAAAGACGCTCCAAGCAGTCTTGCCAGCCACACAACCAGGAGGTGCCTATGGACAACGCAGGCTCCTTGGCTTAGAAACGGAGAAGAGCACTTCCCCCAGAGCAAGAGACAAGCACCGCCTCCAGAGCCGGAAATGAAAGAAGAAGCCTTTGTCTGTGTATTTGTATCTCATTGTTTGTCATTGTAACAAAGCATTGAATTGCCTGTGTCTCAGGGAGAAGGGTGGAATAGAAATAACGTGTTGTTGTTGTTGTTAATTATTATTATTACTATTATTATTATTATTATTACTATTATGTCAGTCAATATGTGTTGTTGCACATCTTCTCGTTTCTCACCTATGATGACCCTGAAGCAAACCTATCATGGGATTTTCTTAGTGCAATTTACTCAGAGGAGGTTGCCGCTGCCTTTGCCTTCCTCTGAGACTGAGAGAGTGGGGCCTGCCTAGGGTCACCCAGTGGATTTCCATGGCTGAGAGGAATGTGAACTCTGCTCTCCTGATGCTCAAACTATGCTGCCCCTCATCAATTATTATGCTCTAATTAAAATTCATGGAGCTCAATTGGCTGAAATGTATGACAATACTATTTGTTACACAGTCCTCTCATGCCCCAGACTAACAACCACAGAACTAATGAGATTCCAACCCTCTTTGTCAACCCTTAATAGATATAATCTACTGCTATACGTTTGTCAGAAGAGAACTGGACACAAAGAAATTAACAATTTTCTACAAAACCACTTAATTACCGGGGATCTGGCACGATAAAAGTTACTCATTCACACAAAAGGGGCAAATACCTGTAACTGTGATACTTCCTGTTGAGAAAATCTGTAGAGTCGCTCTGAGAGACTTTATTCTGTAGCAGACAGCAGGGTGAAGCTCTGGCTCATAGCTAGGAAGCAGAAAATCCATTTCAAAAACCGAGTTACAAAATAAAGGCACAAACTGAAGAAGACTGAGGGTTCATTTGAGTTCTACTGTACCTGGCGTGTGGCCGGTTGCTTTTTGTGAATTCGGGCAGTCGGATTTCAAAGGGCATGTTGCACACAGCTAAAACGTTGACAACTTTAAAATCTGTAAAAATCACCTTTAGAGGAAAAAACAAAACGTAAGTGATTAAAAGACTATTAAAACAGAAAAAACAGATTCCTGCACACACGTTATCCTGTTTCCATTATAAAGGACATAGAACAAGCACATTTAAAACTCTAGAACAGTCATAATTTTGTAACCATTCTGCAAGACAACAATTTCTTCTGCTATTTGTTTGCCCCTACAAACACAGCACTTGTTATGGTTGAGCCTTCGGGCTCCGGTAATAGAAGAAGGGGTCATAAGACTCCTCGAGAGTCAGACTCTTTCGAGGAGCGTGAAAGAAAACGGCTCCGGGATTTGTTTTCAGACCCGACAGATGAGGACTCATTTGAGGGTTTTTCTGAGGGTTTGGAGGAAGAGATGGCCAGCTCGGAGGAGGATGACATGGAATGGACTCGTGTGAGGGAGGATTTGGGTGTTGGGGAAACAGGCAATGAAAGCATGGGAGGTGATTGGCGGGTTGCAGGATCAGACCCATGGACTGGCTGGAGGGATGGAGCGGGATCCACAGCTGGGGATGTTGTGGGGCGTAGTCAAAGGTGCTTAAGCTCTGATGAGGATGAGGATGTTGGGGCACCTGGAATTGGGATGGCAGCTGACAGCGATGATGAGCTTGAACTGGGATAAATTGGGGTTTGGGACCAATGTCTAATTGCGTTGGGCAAGGTAATCTGGACGGACGCTTGGGCTTTTGTTGGGGAACTTCCTGAAGACGGGTGTGATTCGTTACTGGATACGTAAGTTTACCAAGGACACTGGGCATTGACGGCGGGAGGAACTGTGCGGGGTTTTTCTCTGTGCAACTTGTGTTTAATCTCGATAGCTTGGACCTCCGTCGTCTTTTTGACGGGCAATATCTACTCGCACTGGATTGACGCTGGACTGACTGACTTCGATTCCGGATTATCCCTTCTGCTGGCTATCGGTGAGACCTTTGGATTTCTAGACAACTACGCTTGGCTATTGACCTCTGGACCGGATTGGGACCCTGCTGACTGCCGTTACCCTGACTGCTGTGCCTGGACCTGGATATCGTTGGCCGCTGAACCTTAAACTGAATCCTGACTACGACCACGCTTTTCGTTTGCTGCAGGAAGGAATAAACAAGCCTGGTTTATTCTCCTGCTGTTTCTGAGTAGCAGAGAGGAATCTGCTACCAGTCTGTTGTTTACATTTTGACTCCTGTTGATCCTCTTTTGTTTGCATTGTTTGCCAGGCTGAAGTAAGCACTTTTGATTTAATCCGGATTATACTTCTGTTTAACCCGGTTTATCCCTTTGAATTGTTTAAGCTCAAACTGAGTTGTTTTTTGTTACTTATCACACTGAAGTCAAGTGTTTGCCCTGTTCTTTGTCTCCTACGGGCGTTTTTAGTTCTGTAACCTCAATAAACTGAGTTTTGTTTTACTCGCTGGCGTTCTGTCTATGACAGCACTGTTGCTATTTATATTAGATTCTCCTTGGTCTATAACAGGGTATTAAAGTTCCCAAGTAAATGAAACAAAATATTTTTATCCTATCAAATTTAATATCTTTCCTAATATTTAAATATATATATATTCTTTAATTTTTAAAAAAATTAACATGATACAATTGCATTGTTACACTGACTACTCCCAGATCTATACTCCCCGCCATCAGTCACATAGCTTTATACGAATATGACTCTGTCAGTTCTCTTGCAAAGAGGTCTTCTTTTATTTCTCCCTTCTCTCAATTAATAAGTCACCTTTTCCAATAGCACTATCGTTCACATCCTATTTAACCAATTCTTTATTGATAAATTCTCTAAGTTTTTTTCCATGTTCTATTTTGAGCCCTGAAGCACAGAGCATGAGTAAAATAAGATTTTTATCTACCAAGTCTTTATTGATATAGTAATAGGTAACATAGGGAAACTGCATGGTCTAATGTAGGAATGGGCAAACTTTGGCCCTCCAGGTGTTTTGGACTTCAACTCCCATAATTCCTAACAGCCCACTAAGCAATATCATGGGGAAAGGGTTTGAATTAATTAGCTGAGATCCTACTAACCAGGGGTCCCCAAACTAAGGCCCGGGGGCCGGATGCGGCCCATTGAAGCCATTTATCCGGCCCCCCATGGCACAAGGGCAGAAGGGGGTTGGGCTAAATGACCTAAGGGTTTCTTCTTCTCTTACAACCCTTTTATTATTATTATTTTATTTTATTATGACATAATAGGGTTGTAAGAGAAGAAGAGACCACTTAGGTCATTTAGCCCAACCCCCTTCTTACAACCATTATTATTATTATTATTATTATTATTATTATTATTATTTTATTATGACACAGCAAACTAGATAGATATGCTGGATTTCGTTTCACAAAATCACAAGTCAAACACTTCCCAAGTGTCTAGGACTGTGTGATATATTTTCGGATGATGCATGCAGATCCCAGTAGGGTGGCCTTTTGCAGTTGTCAGATCGTAATTTTGTCAATTATTATTATTATTTGAAACGCAACAAGGTGAGTTCACATCAGACATTCTGCTGGCTCTTGTATTGGATCACACATCGGACACTTCCCAAGTGTCTAGGACTGTGTAATGTATCGGTGAATAATGCGGGCAGATCCAAGTAAGGTGGCCTTCTGCAGCTGACAGATGGTAATTTTGTCAGTGTCGATTGTGTTTAAGTGCAGGCCAAGGTCTTTAGGCACTGCACCCAGTGTGCTGATCACCACTGGGACCAACTTGATTGGCTTGTGCCAGAGTCTTTGCAGTTCGATCTTTAAATCCTCATATTGTGTCAGCTTTTCCAATTGTTTCTCCTCAATCCTGCTGTCCCCTGGCATTGCAACATCGACAATCCATACTTTGTCTTTTAATTGAGTATTATTATTATTATTAACATTGAGGCTGGGTGGCCATCTGTCAGGGGTGTTTTTCTTGTGCTTTCGGTGCACAAAGGCAGAAGGAGATTGGACTCAATGTCCCTAAGGGTCTCTTCCAAACCTCTTTTTATTGTTGTTGTTGTTGTTGTTGTTGTTATTGTTGTTATTATTATTATTATTATTATTATTATTATTATTGCTCGGCCCACTATAGTCCGGCCCTCCAACGGTCCGAAGGATCATTAACTGGCCCCCTGTTTAAAAAGTTTGGGGACCCCTGCTACTAACTCATCATGACAACATCGTTGGAGAAGGCAGCAGTGGCCTTTTGATACAAAGGCAGAAGAATTAGAACAGCTTGCTCAACAGGCAGTTACTTGAGTAGGCACCACTACAGTAGTGCTCCCAAACCTGGGTTTCCCAATGTTTCCAATGCCTGTTCCCACAAGCCTCAGCCCAAATGCTCAGTGGTTAGGAATCCCAAATCCTCAAGGTCTGAGCAGCCCTGGTCTACAACTAAATGGTTTGAAGTGCATTGACTTAAGCAGCAGAAGTGATTTGCCCTAAAACAAGTAACTTTAGAGAGGATGCAGTCTTTCCTAGAAGAATCTTTCTGTAAAGGAAACCAATGTCCAGTTTGTTGTCGAAGACTTTCATGGCCGGAATCATAGAGTTGTGTGTGTTTTCCGGGCTGTATGGCCTTGTTCCAGAAGTATTCTCTCCTGATGTTTCGCCCACATCTATGGCAGGCATCCTCGGAGGTTGTGAGGTATATATGTGGGCAAAGCAGCAGGAAAGAATACTTCTGGAACATGGCCATACAGCCCGAAAAACACACAACAATCCAATGTCCAGTTTACTAAAATATATTGACTAATTCAACTGGCACAACTGCACTCAGTAATCCATTATATCTCTGAAGAGTAGGAAATATTCTAATGTTGCCTTGGTTTGGAGGTTCCTCTTTCAAAACAAGGAAATCTTAACAAAACAGTTACACAGTATGTATTTACAGCAGCAATAGAGATCCTTCAAAACCAAAAATCTTGTTCCCCTTTCAGCAGAGAATATTCCCTTGCAGCAAGGCAAAGAGCAAACAAGGAACCAATCAATATGCTACTTCCACATCTACCTGCCACAACACAACCACCACCTATTTCAGACTTTAAAGATTAAAGAAAAATGTATCTCATGAGGAAGCAAGGGGGTCAATTTCAGAACAATACTCTCCCGCCCTGGTTATTTTAAGCCCAGAAGATGCTTAAAACCCAGAGAGGTCCTTTTAACACCAAGAAATCATTCCTATGAATAAAGTCTGCCACATCCCACAGTCAATGGGGGGTCCTTTGAATAATAATAAAATTCCAAAACCCTATCAAAATATAAGAAAACCCACATTTATCATTGCCATAGAGTGCCTTCTAGTCATTTCCAAGTATGCCAACCCTAAGACAACCTCCCTTAGGGTTTTCTTAATAAGATTTGTTCAGAATGGGTTGCTTTTGCCTTCCTCTGAAGCTGCGAGTATGATTTGTCCAAGGCTACCCAGGGTGAGCGAGTGCGGCTTGTCATCCCATCAGTTTCTATAACTGATTGGGATTTAAACCTGAATCTTTTAGAGCCTTAGTCCCAACACTCAAGCCACGCCACCTCACTGGCTCACATTTACCAAATCCATCTTCTATTGCAAATAAAGAACAGCCCTCCATTTTATTTCCATCATATCTACAGAAAATGGCAGCAATATGATCGTATGAGTCATATAGGCCAGTAACCTTTTATTATTATAGCCTTTTTACACAGCATTGTACAAGCTGACAAGGAATAAACGTGTTGCAGTAACCAACAGGAATTACTTGCATTACTAAAAAACAACAACTGTCAATCAGGTTCTCAAACTATGGCCCTGGCTCTCTCACTAAGCTTTTACCTAGAAATATCCCCAGGGTGTCTTTCCTCCCCTAAGGCCCACAGGATATATACGCAAAGGACCTACTGATAAGGTTTGTCTATGTACTTGAATTTTGCTAAAGGCACAAGAATGGCTGGCTTGTGGTGTTACTCTTGCTTCTGAGCAAAGAAACCACTATTATCCTCTTTCACCAAGATCTTTACAGAATAGCAACGGGATACTTCCTGCAAACTGGCCCTTTTGGTCCTGGTAGAAAACCATGCCTGCTTCATTCTACAGAGAAACCAGGGACAATGAGAAAAGCAAGGCCAAAGAGGACATTTGGTTCCCCACCAAACTTCCAGGATTCCATAGCATGGAGCTTGGCAGTTCAAGTGGTGTCATAGAACCATAGAATAATAAGAGTTGGAAGAGACAGCATGAACCATCTAGTCCAACCCCCTGCCATGCAGGAAAAGCACAAAGTATCCCTGACAGATGGCCATCCAGCCTCTGGTTTAAAACTTTCCAAGGAAGAAGCTTCCAGTGTCAAACTGCATTAATTGTACAGTGCAGAAACTCCCCTTGTCAGTTGATTTTCTAGGAATAGATCAAAAATAGCAGCCCTCTGGCAAAGAGCCACAGTTTACCCATAAATGAACCCAGATTTATTCCACTGGAAGAATTACCTGAAAACCTAGCTTTTGTAGACTGCGGGCTAATCGTCTGGCTCCAAATTTAGCTTCTTCTTCACTAGATATGAAAAAGCACACAAACAACCGGTTACAGAATCATGGATTCAAGGTTCAGCAATCAATCGCATGCAGGTGATTTTACAAAAATGAGACCAATCCAAATGAAATGTACCTTGTGGCTCCTGTGCAAATTACTTTCCCTGAGGACCAAATGGTTGCTGTAATCCTGGGCTTCCTAAGCTTCATTAATACTTTCTGAAATGAGTTCGAAGAAGAAGAAAAAATATTTTAGATGGAAGAAACTTCCTAAAGTAAAAACCTTGAACTCCACATCAACGTAATGCAGTTTGTTACAAAATTTTTGTCATAACATGCTGTCATTAGTACAGGTTGAATATCCCTTCTCTGAATTGCCTCTCTGGGAACAACTGCATATATGTACATAACTGGACAAGCAACTTGGAGGCAAATATATATACACACAAAACAGTCCCCAGGAATCCTTGCAGATACATAAAACTGTAAATAATAGTGACCATATTGAAATGAAGGACTTCTGGCCTGAAAATACTAGAGTCACACTGGAGAACCTAGAAAATGCCTGAAGAGGGCATGTTTTGTCACATGTGGATAAATAATACCGGTATTGGGGTTAAATTCCATAAGAATGAGCTATTTTGGAAATGGGACTCAAGTCTAAACATGAAATTCATTTGAGTCATATGCACCTCATAAACATGACCTGAAGGTAATTTTACACAAAACTTTAAATAATTTTGTGTATAAATCTAAGTTTGTGTACCCCGAACCACCAGAAAGCACTACTCCCTCAAGTGGATGATTTGGAATAAAAGGTGCTCAACCTTTATAAGTCAAAATAATACCAAATTTTACTTCATAACCATATTCTATTCAGGTAACATTCAGAATCTAACCCAATGTCTAAATATATTCGGATAGAGATTTGCGCTGTTTTACTCTTGACAATATGAACTATTGGAATGCAGTTTAAACTCATATATCCGCCTTCCTTAGTTCCAGACTAGCTGGGAAAGCCATTCCCCTTATCCTCAACTGAGACAATGAGAAACATATTGAGAGTATTAGACAGAGAATGAGATCAGAGCAGGAAACGGCAAAAAGTTTCTCTTTTAACCCATTAGCAAACTCACTTCCCCGGACAACGTACGTATTCTGCAACAAAAAGCTATTTCAGCCCTTGAAACATCTCCAACAGCCATTATTTTAATTAACTGGGACAAGAGCCAATCCAACTCCTTGACAATGGGCGAACAATGAATTGATTGTGGGGGAACAATGACAGATTGTAGACTCAGATATTTTGGGGGTTCCCCCCCCCCAGAGCACTCTTGAATGCCTTTCCTCAAAACTATCTTACTGACTGTACTGACAACACTCTAACGCACTAGTAGAAATTCACATAACACATGGAAAGTTCTGCTTTTTTTGACCCATTTAAAGACATCATGACTGAAGCCTTGCAGTCCTAGTATTGACCTTATGTACAAGAGCCTCTAAAATGGTTTCTGCACAGATTTGCATTAATCCAGATCATCAAAATCCTGAAAATGTTTTGCTGCATTGTGACTTAACAAGATAAAAACATATTAAACTCATAACACAAGTGATGCCCCACAGGCCAAAACTCCCAAAGAGAAATGTGAAGTCACTTACCCCAACATCACGCTTATAGATCACGTTGGCTCCCTCTAATGCAATCTTTCTCAAGTTTAAATGGCATCTTGTTCGAAAGACGCAGACTACGTTGGTGATCAAAATATCTAATGCAACATCGCTCTCTGCATCCATTGGGGTGACTTAGAACACAGATTCCCGCCTCGACACCATAAAAGAGAACATTCTGGAAGTGGAATGAGCGCAGGTTAAAGGAGGAATAATCTGAACAAGATAAATACAAATTAATCGTAGCAACGGAGCAGAGTCTGAAGCAATAACTATTCAGGCTGTGCAAGTCTTATCTGGAATCCAAAATAATTCAAAATGGTCAACTTTGATGGTAATATCTTTAAATGATATGTATAAGGTATCAAAGAAACTGAAATGACTTCCATGTTTAGGCTTGAAGCCCATCTGCAAGATATCACAATATATATATACAAATATTCCAAAAGGCAAAAATTTCTGGAATGCAGAACATTTCTAGTTCCAAGCATTTTGGATAAGGGAGACTAAAGCTGTATTCACACGTGTGGTTTTAAACTGTACAGGACCAACTATTTTATGTATGTTATTTATAACCTGGTTTCCACAGAGTGATGTGTTGTTAACAGGACAATATCAAAAAATAAAGCCATCCCCAGGAAAAAAGAAAAAGACAAACCACAGCATTGTTACAATAGGCCCAACCTAAATATAAAATGGTCATTCTCTCTCTCTCTCTCACACACACACACACACACATCACATCAATTCATTCTGGTGAAATAGCTGAGCAATTAAAAATGCTTTGCAACAGTTACATCAAAGCCTCAGAACTGGCTGCAGGCAAGCTTTTCCAAGAAGGGCACTTTGCAGTCAAGAAGGATCTCTACACTCTTCATCATAAATTTAACCTGAAATAATGGTAAAATCTAAGAGGCCTTTAATGTAGATTATACTCTTAATAAGGCAGCCTTTGATGAGCCAGGGGTTCTTTGGGGGTTTGAAAGAAAGAACAAACTTGCATAACTGTTAAAGAAATAGCAAGGCAGTCCCTACAACCAATGCCAGTCAGTAAACTAGCTCTACTGTTTGGAGAAGAGATCCTCAGAAGCAAGTCCATGCCTAACGAGGCCAGCCTACTTCATAGCAGTGATTTTCAAACAGTCATGCATGTATCATTTGGAATAATTCAGATTTCTATTGCTCCATCTGCAATCGATTTTGTAAAAGGTGTCATAGAGACAAGAAATGCCTGACCTGTATGTATACATGTGTGTGTGTGCATATGCACATATGTTGGGATATACTGTACATATATAAATAAAATCTGATGTTTGGATCTGTGAAATTTGGGGCAACATATCAGATTTATTTTATTTATTTATTTATTTACATCATTTATATACTGCCTTCCTCCCCTAGGACAGTTTACAACATTCTATACCAACAATGAACATCTGTGTATATATGTGTCCGTGTATCAAATGTATTTGGGGAAACATATTAGATGCATGCGTGTGTGTATATACACACACACACATGCTTAATACCCCAAATACACACAAATACTCACATACATATACTTTTGTTGGTAATTATGGTACTGAATTTAAAGTGTGTCTTACAATCAATGGTGTCTTACATTTGAAGAAACACATATATATGCATATATATACCACACACACACACATTTATATATCAGACACACGCAGACATATACACCCTATTTATTCAACTCTAATGCTCACCTGTTTTGGCTAAGTGACTTCACCAAACTTAGGGTGCGCATTAGATTCGTTTAAAACAATCCTCTTAGTGCTGAGCCAAAGCAAAAATAGAAAGTGCTTCAGGAGCCTGGAGCTCCTCTTTGAGGGTCCTCACTTCTCATTTAACAGCCATGGCTCAATGCTATGATATGATGGGATTTGTCATTTTCTTTGGCAGAGAAACTCAAGACCTTGTAAAACTACAGCCCACGAGATTCCCTAGCACTGAACCAAGGCTATTAAAGTGGATTCATTCTACAGCATAGGTTTTCTTTTCCACTGCTGGAAGCTGTGGCATTCTAACACTTCTGTTTTTAAAGCAAGAATACTAAGAAAGCAGCAGCAGTAAGGTGCACCTTTTTTTGGCCAAATAACAAAGACAGCACTTTTTGCTGCTGCGCATCCGATTCGGCAGCAAATCTCCCTTTTTTTATTTCAAGGTTTTGAAAATGAAGAAGCGCATTAGATTCGATGGGGCATTAGACTCGAGGAAATACTGATAATATATTTGGGATCCCATACTAGATGCATATGTATGTGAATATATGTTTGCATATGAGTCTGTATCTGGGTATATATTTGAGATACTATATATTACACACACACACCATAAATAAAACTATGCACGATTATATTTGTTCCTGGGTTATAAATATCATTTTCCAGTTGGTTCTATCATAAAAAAACAAAAAAATTATTAAACTAGAAAACCTTTGTTTTTGCAGGAGGAACATCCTGCAGCATATTTTGCTATACTTTTTCAATGAATAATCTCATCATAGAGTCTCAACTATTCAATTTAATTTGTGCGAAACCACAAAATCAAAGTTTCTGGAAAAGAACAACTACTTTGAAAGTACGGACCGCACAATTAAACAGTAAATAACTCTTTCAAACCAGGAACAGAATGTAGTGGAATTGTAATTATAGTGGAAAATAAAAAAGGACATTCATACACATGCACACGTGCATTTAATATTCCATATATATATATATATATATATATATATATATATATGATATTAATTTTTATTTTACAGAAATGCTTTGACATATATATATATTAGGGAACTGCGTTTTAATATGTGTGTTCAGAGAATTTTTATAGTATTTGTGTTTTTCACTGTGCTGTGATCCACCTTGACTCATGGGGAAGGGTGGGTAAGAATAATAATAATTGTTATTATTATTTTTATTATTACTATTATACACACAAATACATCTGGCTTCAAATATATATAAACATACAGACACACATATTGTTTATATGTATGTTAAATAACTATTAATAATAACATGTATGTACGTATGTTTATATATACAGTAGAGTCTCACTTATCCAAGCTAAACGAGCTGGCAGAAGCTTGGATAAGCGAATATCTTGGATAAAAAGGAGGGATTAAGGAAAAGCCTATTAAACATCAAATTAGGTTATGATTTTACAAATTAAGCACCAAAACATTATGTTTTACAACAAATTTGGCAGAAAAAGCAGTTCAATACGCAGTACTGTTATGTTGTAATTACTGTATTTACGAATTTAGCACCAAAATATCATGATATATTGAAAACATTGACTACAAAAATGGCTTGGATAATCCAGAAACTTGGATAAGTGAGGCTTGGATAAGCGAGACTCTACTGTATTTATGTTTTTGACTGTGCTGTGATTCACCTTGACTCATGGGGAAGGGTGGGTAAGAATAATAATAATAATTATTATTATTATTATTATACACACAAATACATCTGGCTTCAAATATATATAAACACTAGCTGTGCCCAGCCACGCGTTGCTGTGGCAAAGTGGTGGTGGTATTGGTTAAAAATTGTTGTGTAATTTTTATTTGACTGTATTTGCATTTTTTATTAATTTTATTGTAAGTTATATTTTTATTTATTATATTTTATTATTTTCTTGTATTATTTTTAGTTATTTTCTATTATTATAGTATTTTATTGTATTAATTTTTTATTATTTTTATTGGGTTGCTAGGAGACCAAGTTGGAAGAGCTTAGCCTTCTAACTGGCAGCAATTGGATAAAAGCAATTATTCCTCTCTCTCTAATTAGGACTTTATTTTTCTTTTCTTTTTGTTGTATCAACCTAGAGGCGTGGATGATGGGTTGTGTTGTCAAATTTCGAGGTTGGGGGGCCTGTAGTTTTGTTGTTTTGTGAGTCGCCGTGATGCCATCACTCTTTTATATATATAGATACATACACACATATTATTTATATGTATGTTAAATAACTATTAATAATAACATGTGTGTACGTATGTTTATATATATTTGGAGTCAGAGATGTATTGATTTGTGTGTATGTACATAGAGTATCAAATGCTTTTGTATGAATGAATGTCCTCTATTATTTTCTATTATTATTATTATTATCATCATCTGTGTGTGTGTGTGTGTGTATCATCTGTGTGTGTGTGTGCGCGCGTATCTTGAGGCAGAGATGTATTTATGGTGTGTAGGAATGAATGTCGTATTTTATTTTCTATTATATTATATTCATATTATTAATATTTGTGTGTTTATATATATTGGGAGGAGATATACATACACACAAATCAATACATCTTTGACTCCAAATATAAACATATATTATATATATACAATAAAGATCTAATATGTTCCATTATATCCTCCAGATCCAAGTATGAGATGTTAGGCCAGGCCTGGGCCAACTTGGGCCCTCCAGGTGTTTTGGACTCCAACTCCCACAATTCCTAACAGCCTACCGGCTGTTAGGAATTGTGGGAGTTGGAGTCCAAAACACCTGGGGGCCCAAGTTGGCCCATGCCTGTGTGAGGCCTTCTCCTCCCTCCCCGGCCCTCCTTTCCATTCCCGAAGCCTCAAAGGGGAGAGAGGAAGGGGAACCCACCCAGAGATCTCCGTCCTGGCTCCGCTCGAAGGCCGTCAACCGCCTCACGAACGCCTCGGGCCTCCAACGGTCCCGGTTGCCGCGCAACCCGCCCCCGGGCGCTTCCGCTTCCGCCTCAGGCCTCCGCCACACAATCAGGCATCACAAAGCGCGCGAACACCACCGACGCAGGCCTCCACGGCGCCGCCTAGAGCGGACGCGTACGAAAGCTCCTCCTCTTCCGGCTCCGTAACAGGGCGCAACTGCCTGTCAATCACAAAGCGGGGCGGGGAAAGGGGCGTGGTTACGATTGCAGTGGGGCGGGCCTTTCAAGCTTCTGGTGCAAATAGAAGACTGAAAAGGGGCGTGGCTAGAAATGAGGCGCGCGAGTGCGATTGGCTTTGCAAGATTCTGATGCAAATAGGGAAAAAAAGGGCGTGGCTAGGGATGTGCCTCAAGAGCGGGATTGGTTGTGCTCGATTCCAATGCAAATGAGGAGGCGGGAGAGGGAGGAGCCAGACTGGTGGATCACAGGTTCGAATCCCACTCGGGCATTGGAAAATGATTAAACTGCTGGATGAATAATATCCATGAAATGTCATATAATATATTATAATATAAATAAATGAAATATAAAATGAAGTATACAAATGAAATAATATAAATTAATAATATAATATAATATATAAAAATAATGAAATGAAATATAAAATATATAAAATATAATATAAAATAATATATAATGTGAAATGAAATGAAATATAAAATATATCATATAAAATAATATATAATATGAAATGAAATAAGATATAATATAAATATTCAAATAAAATATATAAAATATAAAGTAAGATACAATATAATAGACAATCATATGTATAAACTGCTGGATGAATAATATCCATGAAATATAATATAATATATTATATAATATAAATAATGAAATATAAAATGAAATATATACATAATATATCATATACAAATAATGAAATGAAATATAAAATATATAAAATATAATATAAAATAATATATCATATAGAAATAATGAAATAAAATATAAAATATACAAAATATAATATAAAATAATATATAATACGAAATGAAATAAAATATAAATATTCAAATAAAATATATAAAATATAAAGTAAGATACAATATAATATATAATAATATATATAAACTGCTGGATGGATAATATCCATGAAATGTAATATAATATATTATAATATGAATAAATGAAATATAAAATGAAATATACAAATAAAATAATATATAATATGAAATGAAATAAAATATAATATAAATATTCAAATAAAATATATAAAATATAAAGTAAGATACAATATAACATACAATAATATGTATAAACTGCTGGATGAATAATATCCATGAAATATAATATAATATATTATAATATGAATAAATGAAATATAAAATGAAATATATACATAAAATAATATAATATATAAAAATAATGAAATGGTTCAGTGGTTTTGTTGTTTACTCCATAGTAAAACAAACATTACATTTATATATATATAGATGTAACGCCATTTTTGTTCCTGGGATATAAATGTCATTTCTTAATTGGGTCTATAAAAAAAAAGAAAATGTTTATTAAACTGCAAAAAATTTGTACCGTATTTGTGGGACATCCTGCAGCACATTTTGCTATAGTTTTTCAATGAATATATCATTGTGTCTCAACCAATTCAACCTAGTTTGTGGCAGTCACAAAAACAAAGTTTTGGGAGTAGAAAGTACACAAAAGAAAGTACCAGACAATGAAACTGGAAATAACACCTTCAAACCAGGAACAGGAAGTTTTTCAAATTTCATTACATAAAGTAATTCTAAGAAGTAAATCTGTTTTTCAGGGAATTGTGTAGAAAGCTGCAAAGTAACAGAAACAGATTAGATGGACAGTTGCATCTACACTGTAAATAAATGCAGTCTGGCAACACTTTAATGGCCAAGACTCAATTCTGTGGGATTATGGGAATTGTAGTTACAGAAGCTCTTTAGCTGGACAGCACAGATGCCTCTCCAAACAAAAACTCTCAGGATTCCCTGCCATATCAACATGGCAGTCAAGGTTGTGTCAAACTGCTTTTATTCTACAGTGTAGATACACCCATTGTCTCTTACATTTGGTTCTCGATCTTTTTTATTTTTTGCTCTCCCAATGAGAAGGCATTACAAAACAATACTGTGCCTTTTTACAGTCTGAAAATAGCAGTGCAGGATGTGGCTAGGTTTGTTTGTGCACCACATAGAACGGCTCCAGTTGCCAAAAACATTATGTATACCTCTTTGGGAATGTAAAAACCAGAGGCTATTTAAATTGATCCTTGCCCTTAAAAAGACCCAATAAATCAAAATAGGGTAAAACAGCAGCAGAGTTTTCATGTACTTTAGGTCTGGAACTATTCCATAATTGAATGCTGAGTAATGTTTGGATGTAATAAATAGCTCCTGGTATGAAATGTTATCTTCCAGTGCATTCTTAAACCCCAGCTACACTGCCATATAATGTAGTTTGAACTTCATTAAAATGTTAAGTGTAGACCCAGGGTCCTTCTACACTGCCATATAATCCAGATTACCAAAGTAGATAATCCACACTATCTATTTTAAACTGGATTATATGAGTCCACACTGCCATATAATCCAGTTCTGCATTTTATATGGCCGTGTAGAAGGGGCCTCATATAATGCAGATTGAACTGGTTTATATGAGTCTACATTGCCACGTAATCCGGTTGAATGCAGTTAATCTGTATTCTGAAATTGCATTATATGGTAGTTTAGATTGATGTCCCTTCCACCCCTAGAGTGCATCTACACTGCAGAATGAATTCAGTTTGACATCACTTTAACTGTCCAGGCTTAATGCAATGGGGATTTGTAACAAGGCACCATGAAGAGAGTAAGTTGACTGGAAAGGCATGTGTCGACAGCTGATTGGCTGAGCCAGCCAGGAGCCAGAATTCCGATTGGCTACTGTCTCTAATTTGACTCTGAGACAAATGGTTTTAACTGCCACTTTCACCTCGGAGAGTGAAGAGAGTGCTGACTGGAAACAGTTGGGAAGGAAATGGCTGCCAACTCTCCGAAGACTGATTATTTATAAGGCAAATGAGGCATATTTAAAGACTGTATAAAAGGACTGTTTATTCCCTCTGTTTGACCTTTTGAATTAAAGTAAAGTTATTGTTACTCGTTACACAAGCCTGAGTGACACTTTATCATACTGCAGGGTATATTTTGGCTCAGAAACGGTGGTAAAGCTTCTATTTATATATATCTACAACCTCCAACACTTCCACCTCTAGAATGCATCTACATTGTAGAATGAATTCAGTTTGACATCACTTTAACTGCCCAAGCTCGATGCAATGCAATCTTGTGATTTTGTAGTTTGGCGAGGCAACAACACCCTTTGGCAGAGAAGGTGCAAGACCTTGTAAAACTACAACTCCCAGGATTCTATAGCATTGAGCCAGGGTAGTTCATGTGGGGCTGAACTGCATTAATTATGCAGTGTAGATGCACTCTAAGCGAGGCAGCAAAAACGTAAACATCTTATTATTTTTTTATTATTATTTATTAGACTTGTATACCGCTACTCCCAGTTTGGCTCTGAGCGGTTTACAGAAATAGATTAAAACAATACAATTAGCTTTAAAATAACAATAAAATCAATAAAAACAACAATAAAAACAGACATCTTCCATACAAAGTTAGAGAATGAAACATAAGGACAGGCGAAGGTTATTAATTTTTTTCCCCTTGCAAAATGACACTGACATTATTGCAAAGGAGCCCTCGAAGGGATACACATCAACATTTCGCTTTGAGAAAGACAGTGGCCTTCAAGAATTCAAATTCTTATTTTCTCCCATACAGAGAATTCCACAACTGAGTTTTTTGGTTGCTAAAATTCCACCTGTTTTAATTCCTCCGCCCCGCACTGACCTGCTCTCTACATTTAAAATTCAAATTACAGACAGCAAAGAATTGGAAATTTCACTGGAGCACAAATACCAAGCCCAGTGCCATTGTTGTCAAACTGAAGGAAAGCTTTTTACGGACGGAAGGGGTTAAATGAGGTCATTGACTCTGCCCCAAATAAAAACTACCCTCCGCTAAGATTTCACTTCTACGCCTCAATTTCTATCATTAAAACATTTGTAATTTTGCACAACACCAGCCCTCTTTGGCAGAGGAGGCTAAGGACCTTGGGAAAACTACAACTCCCAGGACTCCATAGCACAGAGCCATAGCATTCAAAGTCATGTTAAACTGCATTAATTCTACGGTGTAGGTGCAGCCTTTATTATACATACCCTTGGATGCAAAAGTGTGATGATCATTTCTCCATCAGCAGGTGGTGATGTTGTTTCGTTGGATGCCAAAATGTTTGGTTTACAAAGTCAAGTCAGGAGCTCGGTCTGTTCATCCTGGGGGGAAAAGAGATAGGAAAAGCTAAAATGGTGCAATGGAATCCTGGGAGTTGTAGTTTGGCAAGGACTTCAGCCTTGTTGAAGGCTTTCATGGCCGGGATCACAGGGTTGTTGTATGTCTTTCAGGCTGTGTGGCCATGTTCCAGAAGTATTCGCTCCTGACGTTTTGCCCACATCTATGGCAGGCATCCTCAGAGGTTGTGAGGTATGGATAAACTAGGTAAGGAAAGGAAAGAATACATATCTGTGGAGAGTCCAGGCTGTGGCAAGAGTCTTTTGTCACTGGGAAGCCAGCATTAATGTTTCAGTTAATCACCCTAATTAACATTAGAAAGATTTTGTCTCTTGCCTGGGGGTCATCCTTTGTTCAGTCATTAGCTGTCCTCTGCCCTAAGAGTGTTGGTTCCCATCTACTGTTTTGATTTTAGAGTTTTTGAATACTGGTAACCAGATTTTGTTCATTTTCATGGTTTCTTCCTTTCTGTTAAAGTTGTCCACATGCTTGTGGATTTCAATGGCATCTCTGTGTATTCTGACATGATAGTTGGAGTGGTCCAGCATTTCTGTGTTCTCAAATAATATATATATATATATATATACACACATACATACACACACACACACACACACACACACACACACACCCCCAGGCAAGAGACAAAACCTTTCCAATGCTAATTAGGGTGATTAACTGAAACATTAATGCTGGCTTCCCAGTGACAAAAGACTCTTGCCACAGCCTGGACTCTCCACAGATATGTATTCTTTCCTTTCCTTACCTAGTTTATCCATACCTCACAACCTCTGAGGATGCCTGCCATAGATGTGGGCAAAACGTCAGGAGCGAATACTTCTGGAACATGGCCACACAGCCTGAAAGACATACAACAACCCTGACTTCAGCCTTCTCTGGCAAAGAGGGCTAGTGCCTCACCAAACTATAACTCCCATAGCACTGAGCCAAGCACTTTAAGGTGGTGTCAAACTGCATATATATATACCTACACATACATGTGTTTTTAACTTGTTGATTGTATCTGAATGTTTTTATATTGTTTATCCCTATTTACATTGGTTTTAACTGTTATATTTGTTTTATTCTGGGCTTGGCCCTATGTTAGCTGTCCCGAGTCCCTCCGGGGAGATGGTGGCGAGATAGAAAAATAAAGTATTATTATATTATTATTAATGACTCTACAGTGTAGAGTAGATGCACTCCTAGGATAAGCAGCACTTGGTTCACAGCTTTTAATCAATGTAGGCACCAAATGTGTAACTTCGTTTAACATCTTATTTATTATACTTTTAATATATATAGCAGTGGCAGCACTTATTATTATTATATCCAGCCTTCCTCTCTTGAAAGAGACTCAAACCAGCAAACAATGCTAAAAACATTGCAATTTAAAACCTGCAAAGATAACATATTAAGATAGAATTAAACATAAAAATATTAAAACAGTTGAACCAATTAAAACTATATTAATTTTAAAATTATGTTAATATACAAACCACTAAAGTAAGGTTTGCCATTACAGTAGTGTCTCACTTATCCAACATAAATGGGCCGGCAGAACACTGGATAAGCAAATATGTTGGATAATAAGGAGAGATTAAGAAAAAGCCTATTAAACATCAAATTAGGTTATGATTTTACAAATTAAGCACCAAAACATCATGTTTAACAACAAATTTGACAGAAAAAATAGTTCAATACGTAGTAATGCTACATAGCAATTACTGTATTTATGAACTTAGTATCAAAACATCTCAATGTATTGAAAACATTGACTACTAAAAGGTAGACTGCGTTGGATAATCCAGAACGTTGGATAAGCGAATGTTGAATAAGTGAGACTCTACTGTACTTTCCTCTTAAGACTGAGAGACTGTGACTTGTTCAAGCTGGGTAAAATGTATGTGTAGGTGTACATACATACATGCATGCAGGAGCTAGTATTTCTATAGTAAATCAATAGAAATAATAAATAAATAGTATTATTTTACGCATTTATTTTTGATTAATAAACCTTTATTCAAATAATATTTACTAAAGAATCACAAACATAACTACTGGAGAGTAACACGACATCCGTACAAATTTTAGATTGTATACATAAGGATTTCCATTACTGTCCTCTGAAGCTGAGTGTGACTTGTCCATATATATACATACACATTACATATACATATATCTCACATACAGGAGCTAGTATTTCTACAATTAATAAGTTGAAATAATAAATAAATAAATAGTATTTATTTTAATATGTATAATATATATATATACACACAAACACACACACACACATATACATGCATACATATACATATTACGTATAAAGTAGAGTCGCACTTATCCAAGCTTCACTTATCCAAGTTTCTGGATTATCCAAGCCATTTTTGTAGTCAATGTTTTCAATATATCGTGATATTTTGGTGCTAAATTCGTAAATACATTAATTACTACGTAGCATTACTGCCTATTGAACTACTTTATCTGTCAAATTTGTTGTAAAACATGATGTTTTGGTGCTTAATTTGTAAAATCATAACCTATTTTGATGTTTAATAGGCTTTTCCTTAATCTCTCCTTATTATCCAACATATTCGCTTATTCAACGTTCTGCCGGCCCGTTTATGTTGGATAAGTGAGACTCTACTGTACATACACACACACATATATATGTATACATATACATATTACATATACATATATCTCACATGCAGGAACTAGTATTTCTACAATTAATAAGTTGAAATAATAAATAAACAGTATTTATTTTAATATGTATAATGTATATACACACACACATATATACGCACAAACATGCCTACATATACTTATTACATATACAGTAGAGTCTCACTTATCCAACACTCGCTTATCCAACATTCTGGATTATCCAACGCATTTTTGTAGTCAATGTTTTCAATATATCGTGATATTTTGGTGCTAAATTCGTAAATACAGTAATTACTACATAGCATTACTGCATATTGAACTACCTTTTCTGCCAAATTTGTTGTCTAACATGATGTTTTGGCGCTTAATTTGTAAAATCATAACCTAATTTTATGTTTAATAGGCTTTTCCTTAATCTCTCCTTATTATGCAACATATTCACTTATCCAACATTCTGCCGGCCCGTTTACGTTGGATGAGCGAGACTCTACTGTACATATATCTCACGTACAGGAGCTACTATTTCTATAAAAATAATAAGTATTTATTATTTTATGTGTAGTATATATATATATATATATATATATATATACACACACATATATGCACACATAGATACATATTACATATACATCTATCTCACATACATATATACATACAGGCACTAGTATTTCCATATTACCCTGTTTCCCTGAAAATAAGACATCCCCAGAAAATAAGACCTAGTAGAAGTTTTGCTGAATTGCTAAATATAAGGCCTCCCCCGAAAGTAAGACCTAGTAAAGTTTTTGTTTGGAAGCATGCAGGATCGGTAAATGTACATACCATAGATGGTTGTACGTGGAAATAAAGGTAGTAACAAGAAATAGTAATAATATAATAATAACTTTTCTTGTATCCCACCTCCATCTACCAGAAGGGACTCAGGGCAGCTTATTTATTTATTTATTTATTTATTTATTTGCAGCATTTATATTCCGCCCTTCTCACCCCGAAGGGACTCAGGGCGGATCACATTACACATATAGGCAAACATTCAATGCCTTTTAACATAGAACAAAGACAAGACAAACATAGGCTCCGAGCGGGCCTCGAACTCATGACCTCCTGGTCAGAGTGATTCATTGCAGTTAATTGCACTGGCTTGCTCTCCCACCTGCGCCACAGCCCAGCAACAACATAAATTTACATACAAACAGAAATTTAAAACAGTAATTTAAAAAACAGTATAGCAATAAAATATAATACAGAAATTCTTGAAAGGATTCACAGTTTGGTTATGCTGGTTTGTGATGACAACTACTGTACAGTAGATAATACATTTCATTTTCATTTTTAAACAATTCAACCATAAATGTGAATTCTTCTTCATGGAAAAATAAGACATCCCCTGAAAATAAGACCTAGAGCATCTTTGGGAGCAAAAATTAATATAAGACACTGTCTTATTTTCGGGGAAACAGGGTAAATCAATAGAAATAATAAATACATTTTATTTTTTTTATTTTTAATTAATAGACATGTATAACAATTAATAATTAATAAACCTTTATACAAATAATGATCACGAAAGGATCAAAAATATGACTACTGAAGAGCAATAAATACAAATCGTTAGGCTTTACCAGGCATGGGCAAACTCTTCGGCTCTTCAGGGGTTTTGGACTTCAACTCCCAGAATTCCTGGCTTCAGGCCCCTTCCTTTTCCCTCTCAGCCGCTTAAGCGGCTGAGGGGGAAAAGGAAAGGGCCTGAAGCCAGGAATTCTGGGAGTTGAAGTCCAAAACGCCTGAAGAGCCGAAGAGTTTACCCATGCCTGGACTATATGCTTTTGTTAAGGGAAAAGAAAGGCTCTTGCCCAGCGGAACCTTTCTGCGCGGCCTCGGAACCCGGGAAGGCGCGTGTCCGTCGCTGCAACATTCCCCCGCAGGTCGCTGTTTTCCCCGCTCCGACTAGGCCTCACTCCTATTCTGAGGCGCCTTCGCCGGGATGCGACTTTTGAGGGGAGGGTTGGGCCTCCTGCTGCGGCCGGGAATCCACCGAGGGCCCGAGAGGCCGCTTTACGAGCAAGGCCAGAGCCCCTCGCCCCGGACCCGCGAGTACTTCTACTACGTGGACCACCAGGGACAGGTAGGCCGCGAAGGCCGGGATGGAAGGAAGGAACAAACTGAGTTTCCAACAAACCTCACAACCTCTGAGGAGGCCTGCCATAGATGTGGGCGAAATGTCAGGAGAGAATGCTTCTGGAACATGGTCACACAGCTGGAAAACTCTCAGTGATTCCGGCCATGAAAGTCTTCGATAACACATTATTATTATTATTATTGTTATTACACATTATTATTATTCATTCATTTTATATCAAGCGTTTCTTCCGTGGGTGGGATTCAAAGCAGCGTACAACATATATAAAATTCATACAAATACATCATCATCATCATTATTATTATTACTACAGTAAAGTCTCACTTATCCAACTGTTGTGACTGCGCCTTCGGGGATTATGGTTGATGGGGATGGAATTCGAAGAGGAAGAAAAAACCCTCGTGATGAGGGTTCACTGGAGGAGTTGCGCAGGAAGCGACTTAGAGAGCTATATGGGGGATCTTCTGAGGAAGATTCAGATGGGGAGATGGATGCTGAGGAACAGGTGGTGGCTGGGGAAGCGGGCACTGAATGGGCACAGCCACCGGAGATGTCTGGGGATTTGGGGTCTATGGATACTTCTGAACCTGGGGTTTCTGCAGGAGCTGATCCCAATTGGGATGCTTGGAGAAGGGAGGATGGTTCTTTAAGTGTTCATGGGGCTAAGTGTGGGCAGGATGATTGGGACTCCGACGAATTGCTAGGTACTCCAGATCCACGAGCTCTAGCTGTGTGGAGCTCAGACTCTGAGTAGATTTGGGACACCTGGTGTTTGGGTGTGAGTGTTTGGTCACCCAGGAGGAAGGGGAATAAAATGGGAATGTTTGGCCACTGCACTTTGCGTGTGGCAAGGTGTTGCTGAGGCGCCATTGGGATCTCTGTGTTTCCATGAAGACTGGACTTGGACTATGATTTGAATCTGCTGTTATCACCTAGCTTGGCTCTCGCTGTGTCTTATCGTGGACCTGTTTTGGATGACTGCACCCTCTTCAGACCTTGGATCGGAATTTGACCTTGCTACTGCCTTCGCCCTGTGATTGGTGACTACTATCAGCTTTTGACTCCTGGCTTGCTCTTTGGACACCGCTGTTATCTCCTGACCTGACCTTGGAATCCCGGACGACGTCTTTTCACCATCCTTTTGGAGCCTTCGGCTTTATCCACATTGTGGAAGCAGTCTACTGCATTCTTAGTTTGTTTGTTTGTTTCCTGACCAATTTGGTGTTTTCTTTTGGGAACTGTTCCTTTGAAAACTACAGAGCCGGCTGGCAGGGCTTGGACTCAGAAAGTGCAGTTTGCACTAAGTTTGTTTAGCTTTGTTTTTACCTGCTTGTGTTGCTGAATTATATTTTTGTTTGAACTGCTCTTGAAGCACTGATAGTGAAGTGTTTCAAGGTTTTTTCTGTGTTAACATTACCTTTTGGCTTATCTGCTGAATAAACTCTATTTTTGTTCGCTAATTGGCGTCTGACTCTTGACACCAACATTCGCTTATCCAGCGTTCTGGATTATCCAACACAGTCTATGTTTTTGTAGTCAATGTTTTCAATATATCGTGATATTTTGGTGCTAAATTCGTAAATACAGTCATTACTACATAGCATTACTATGTATTGAACTACTTGTCTGGAGAACAAGCCCTATGAGGAGCGACTTAAAGAATTAGGCATGTTGAGCCTGCAGAAGAGAAGGCTGAGAGGAGACATGATGAAGGCCATGTATAAATATGTGAGGGGAGGTCATAGGGATAAGGGATCAGGCTTGCTTTCTGCTGTCCTGGAGACTAGGACGCAGGAACAATGAATTCAAACTTCAGGAAAGGAGAATCCACCTGTACACAGGGAAGAACTTCCTGACAGTGAGAGAGAGAGAGCTGTTCAGCAGTGGAACTCTCTCTCTGCCCCGGAGGGAGTGTGGTGGAGGCTCCTTCTTTGGAGGCTTTTAAACAGAGGCTGGATGTGCATTTGTCGGGGGTGCTTTGAATGTGATTTTCCTGCTTCTTGGCTGAACGGGATTGGACTGGATTATCTGCTTTGAAATGGACTATAGGAGTCTATACTGCCAAATAATCCAGTTCAAAGCAGACAATCTGGATTTTATACCGCTCTGTAGAAGGGGTCTCGTGTAATCCAGTTCAAAGCAGATAACATGGACTACCTGCTTTGATAAAATGGATTATATGGCAGTGTAGAAGGGCCCTCAGTTTAGGACCCCAGTACTTCCTTTTAAAGTAAAGTGTTGTCTCCATGGGGAAAGAAAAAAAAAGGAGAAATGGGTATCAGAGCAGAGGGACAAAATATGTCTCTGCACTTATAAGATTAACTGGCTTTTATTTTAGCATGAACATTTGTGGCTAGAAACCCACTTCTTCAGAGCTGGAGAAACTGACCACAATGATCAAGTAAAACATGACAAAGTTCAAGAAAGACTGGGACCTGTGTATTATTTTTTCACAACAACTATGGGTACCAATTTCAATTATTTTATTTGTGAATTAGAGAAATATTATTAAAAGTAAAAGTGATATAGTATTGTCTGCAGGGAGTAAATTAACAAGGAGTATAATCAACAGAACATGGCCATACAGCCCAGAAAAGTCACAGCAACTCAACAGTGTATGTTAGTGAAGGTTCGTGTTGAATAAGGCTGAATCTACATTGCCCTGTATCCCAAGATCTGATCCCAGATTGTTTATCCCAGATTATCTCACAATATAGATTCGGGTCCCTTCCATACAGCTGTATAAAATCCACATTCAACTGGATTATATTGCAGTGTGAACTCAGATAACCCAGTTCAAAGCAGATATTGTGGATTATCTGCCTTGATATTCTGAGTTATATGGCTGTGTGGAAGAGCCCTCATATAATCCAGTTCAAATCTGGGATCAGATCCTGGGATATAGGCAGTGTAGATCCAGCCATTGTGTGATTGTTTTAGGCTTCTTCTGCACTGCCATGTAATCCAGATTATCATAGCAGATAGTCTATGGCCCCTTCTACACAGGTTATGTGCTTTGAACTTGATTATATGGCTTTGTACACTCATATAATCCAGTTCAAAGCAGAAAATGTGGATTATCTACTTTGCTAATCTGGATTATATGGCAGTGTAGAAGGGTCCTAAATTATTGTCTTTGAACTGGATTATATGAGTCTACACTGCCATATAATCCAGTTCAAAGCACCTAATCTGGATTTTGTTTTGCAGTGCCCTTGGTGTTATATGTTATGAAAATCTTTGTTTTTTACTTCTAATAAAAATTAATAAAAATAAAAACCCACCTCTGCAATACAGCATTATGTGAAAGCCTTTATTATCACTCTGCACTGCATCTGAAGAAGTGAGTTTATATCCAAGAAAGCCCATGCTAGAATAAAAGCAAGTTAGTCTGGAAGGTGCTGGGACACTCTGTGTTTCCTTCCTCCCTCCTGTTTATACTGCAAGGGACTAACACAGCTACTTCATTGAAAATGACTCTGGGGAGATTCTTTCTTTCCTGGCTGGCTCTCAAACTCAATCACCAGTGGAGTGAAGCAAGTGCTGCTTGGCCCATCTCCAAGCCCTGGAGCTGTTTGGACCTCTTTTTTAATCCATTAGCGTTAACCGCGGAATCACACGCTCGCCTCCTCTGCATTAAGGGTGTATCGAATTAGCACTGAATTAATCGTTACAGGAAAGATTAGGAGTTGTAATTAGTGTTAAAAGACGGTTTTGTGGCTGGATGGATGCTGATGCTTCTGAGGAAGGTGGAAAACCTCCTGTTGTGAGCAAGCTTTCTCTTCACTTTGATCAGCTAGAGAAATTATCTTTTCCACTGCAATTTGTCCCTTTGCTTCTATCAAATCTATTTTGAAGGTTGTGAAGTCGAACATGACCCCCCCCCCCCAAGTAAAAGATAGTAACTTATAGTTTTGTTAAGGACAAGGACATCAAGCTGGATAATAAGGGTTAAGTCTTGGTCAATTTGCAAAGGCAACAACAATGACAAGGACCCTTCCCATGTTAGATAGTGTTGCCGGGTCTAGCGCAGGTCTCCTTCGCTAGAGGAGACCCCCAAATCTTTGATCTCCACTTCAGTTGCATCTACACTGCAGAATTAATACAGTTTGACAACCCCATGGCTGTCATGGCTGGATGGTATAGAATCATGGGAGTTGTAGTTTTACAATGTCTTTCTCCCACCCTGGACATTCCACAGATATATATACACACTCCATTTGCCTCATTTCCAACAGACCTCTGAGCAAACCTCTGAGGATGCTTGCCACAGATGCAGGCAAAACGTCAGGAGAGAATGCTACCGGAACATGGCCATACAGCCCGGAAAACTCACAGCAACCCAATCAATTTACCCTTCTCTGCTAAAGAATGCCAGTGTCTCACCAAACTCCCAGCTCCAATTTTCCATAGCATTGAGCCATGGCAATTAAAGTGGTGTCAAACTGTATTAATTTTACAGTATTGATGTACACAATCCCAAACCCAGGCTGGATCTCCACTGTCCTATATCCCAGCATCCAATCCCAGATTATCTGGCAGTGTAGACTCATACAATCCAGTTCAGAGTAGATAATCTGGGATCAGATTTTGGGAAATTGCTTGGAAAAAAAGAAGGCTGAGAGGACACATGAGAGCCATGTTGAAATATTTGAAAAGAGGTCAAATGAGGAGGGGGCGAGGTGGTTTTCTGTAACTCCAGATCAATATGAAGTGGATAATTTCTCTAGTTGATCAACTCCAGAAACACAATGGAGCAAGGGATTCAAATACAAACAACTTTTTGATGGGCAGAGCGGCTCAAAAGTGGAATCCACTGCTGCCTGAGAACCCATTGGAGTCTCCTTCTCTGGAGTTTTTTAAGCAGAGGCTGGATGGCCATCTGTCAGGAGGGCTTGGATTGTGGATTCCTGTCTGGCAGAAAGGAGCTAGACCGGATGACCATTGTGCTCTTTCAGTTCTAGGGTTATATGGCCATTGGAGGGCATTTATTCTCTTTTTTTGGATCATCTTCAACCTTTGTATGGAAGACCACCTTGTTTTACTAGACTCATTCTCTCTCCCCTTTTTCTCTCTCTTCCCTCCTGTCTCCCACTCCAACGCATGGACGCAGCTGTTTCTGGATGATGCCAAAGTCAAGAATTTCATCACATGCTTCAAAGGTAAGTCCCTCTGCTTGCATCCTAGATTACATACATGTAGATAGCCCCTGACACGATCTGCCCAGCTAGCTGTGCATATGCACTGCGGAGACTGTGTTGTCAATGGAGGTTGAGGAGTTATCTCTTTGAGTTACACTGAAGCTACTTTAGCACATAGAGCACTAAGCAGCATGTCCTGAGCAGCAGGAAGCCATGTTCATCCCTTTGCCTTGAACCTCCCCTGCCCTCAAGGCCTTAGAGTGTTCTTTCATTCAATGCTATGAAGTTTGTAGAATTGGAAGAGACTCCAAGGACCATTCAGACCACCAGACTCCAAGACAGCAGCATTTTCCACTGCTTAACAGCTCTTAATGTAAGGAAATCCTTCCTAATATTTAAGTGGAATCTCTTTTTCTTCTATTTGAATCCATTGCTCCATTGTGTCCTCGTTTCTAGCATCATAAAAAGTTTGTCCCTCCTCAATGCGACATAATTTCACATATTTAAACATGGCTCTCATGTTACTCTCTCAGTCTTCTCTTGCCAAGTTAAAAACACCTAACTCCCTAAGTCACTTCTCAAAGAGATTCATAGTTTCCTGGATCTTTGGTCATTTTGGACAGGCTTCTCTGGCCACCTTACATCTTGTCCATCTCCTTCTTGAATTGCTTTGTCCAGAACTGGACACAGGGTTATTATTCCAGGTGAGATCTCACCAAAGCAAAACAGCATGGGACTCTCTTTTTGTTATTTGCTCGATGTAAAAACTAGACTCCTACCAGAGCCCCGGTAGATCACTACCGGGACTCTGGCTGAGAACTATATTATATTTGGACCTTCCTAGTCCATGCCAACCCAATGGTCATCATTTGACCACATAACCAACCTACACTGTGAAGTTGGCTGCTATAAATTAATGTGGATGTTTGTTTGGATTTTATGTTATTACATAATTTTGTTTGATTACATGCAGTTTGATTTATTGATGTTAAGTTTAATTCACTGATGTTAGGCGTTAATTTGATCTAAGGTTTTAATGTTATTTTTATATGCGGCGTTTCTCTGGGATTTTATGTCAGTATTGTTTGTTTACAGAGGCATTGAATGTTTGCCATTGTATGTTGGAATCTGCCCCGAGTCCCCTTGGGGAGATAGATAGGGCACAATACAAATAAAGTTTATTATTATTATTATTATTATTATTATTATTATTATTATTTATTGTATGACACAGCAAACAAGATAGACATGCTGGATTTCGTTTCACAAAATCACAAGTCGAACACTTCCCAAGCGTTTAGGACTGTGTGATGTATTTTCGGATGATGCGTGCAGATCCCAGTCAGGTGGCCTTTTGCAGTTGGCAAAATAATAATAATTATTTTATTATGACATAGCAAACAAGATAGATATGCTGTATATTATTATTATTATTATTATTATTATTATTATTATTATTATTATTATTATTGTCTTTGGAGGTTTTAAATAAGAGACTTGTTGACTGTCTGTTGAGAGCTCTTGTGTTGTGTATTCCTGAAGGGGTTTGGACTGGATAGCCCTTTTGAAGGGGTTTGGACTGGATAGCTTACTTTTTCTCAGGGAAACTGCTTCCTCCCAAGTTCTTGCCTTGACAACAGTCCATGTGAAAAAGATCTTGGAGTCTTTGTGGACAACAATTTGAACATGAGCCGAAAGTATGATGCAGCAGCTAAAAAAACCAATGTGATTTTGGGCTGCATCCAAAGGAGTCTAGTGTCTAGATCGAGGGAAGTCATGGTACCTTTGTATTCTGCTTTGATCAGACCTCACCTGGAATACTGTGTCCAATTTTGAGCAAAGCAGTTCAAGATTGATATTGACTTTAAGCTGGAAGGTGTCCAGAGGAAGGCAACGAAGATGATCAAAGATCTGGAGACCTTGAATAATCCCTTTGAGGAGCGTCTTAAAGAGCTGGGTCTGTTTAGCCTTCAGAAGAGAAGATTAAGAGGAGACATGAGAGCCATGTATACATATGTGAAAGGGTGTCCTAAGGAAGAGGGAGCAGGCTTGTTTTCTGCTGCCCTGGAGACTGGGACTCAATGGAGCCTGGGTTCAAACTACAGAAAAGGCCACTATTGCCGATCCATGAGTCAACACCTTAAAAGTAAGTGTTCCATATCATAGGGTTCAAATTAAAGAAGAGGAGATACCATCTGAAATTAAGAAGAACTTCCTCACTGTGAGAATTGCTCTCTGCCTCAGAATCTGGTGGAAGCTCCTTCCTTGGAGGCTTTTAAACAGAGGCTGGATGGTCATCTGTTGGGGTGCTTTGATTGTGCTTTTCCTACATGACAAGGGGTTGGACTGGATGGCACATGTGGTCTTTCTCAAATATTATTCTGTGAATCTAAGTTATGCAAGCTTTGGCAAGCCTTTTCTAGCAGATGGGTGTTCCTGTGCACACCCTGGCCGTTGCGTAAGTGAGATCTCTCGGCGAGACTGTAAGGATGCTCCGCTAAGCCTGCGCATGATCCCGCAAATCCCCGGCTTTGACACTTTTATCTTCTTCTGGAGCTGCACTCATCCCCTTCGGTGTCCCAGCATTAAGACCTGCCAGAGTAATCTTTAATCGGGGTATTAAAATCCAGGCCAGCTCAGCTCCTGCACCATGTCAAGTTGGTATAGGAGGCAACGTTTACAACACTAACTACAAGAGAGTTCAAGGGAGAATTTAGGGCAGAGAGTTGAGGAGGACCTCTTTCTGACCCCACTTGCCTGACTCATCCGTTGATGGCACAAATGTTGAGTGCCTGATGCTCTTCTGCTCCTTTTTGCAGATGTTTCTGGCCAGTCTGTGCCCCTGACCCCGATCCCCTGATGCTTTTTGCTAATCCATAACCCTCCATAATCATTCACTGTAGTCAACAAGGGATGAACCAAATCTCTGTCTAAATGAAGCCTTGTGTGGCTTTAAGGCCTAGTGATATTCTTCCCATTAGCTGGCAAAATAGGATTTTTCTCCTTAAATTATTTTGAGCAGCACACTCTTGAATCTGGAGGCTAAAACCCATTGAGTGGTGCGTTTGAAGTCTCTGTCTGGAAGCTATGATTTGGTACAATGTGAGGCCTCTGTTTAATGCTATAGCCATCCCTTTGCCAGGAATTACATCTTTTGTTGGCCATAAAGAAAAACAAGAGGGAAAAATAAACAGAAGAGGATTTGCTGATGAAACCGATTTGGTTTCCGGGGTTAAAAGTGCAGTGTAATGCAATGTTGCTGTGAGTTTTTTGGGCTGTATGCCTATGATACAGCAGCATTCTCTCCTGAGGTTTTGCCTGTATCTGTGGCAAGCATCCTCAGAGGTTCTGTTGGCAGTGAAGCAAGTGGAGTGTATATATCTGTGGAATAATGTCCAGGGTGGGAGACAGAACCCTTACCTGTTTAAACCAAGTGTGAATGTTGCAGTTGGCAAGCTTGAATAGCACTGAGTAGCCCTGAAGCAGCAAAGTCAATCAGCAAGGGTATCTGCATAGAGGTAGCCTGCCGTCTGTTGCCTGGAGGCATCCTCTGTTTGGGAGGTGTTAACTTTGCTGCCTATAGTTCTCCTGTTTTTGAATGGTTCTCATTGTTTAATGGCTTGGTTCTGGTGTTTTTTAATACTGGTAACCAGATTTTATTTATACAGATACCCTCACTGATTGACTTTGCATCTTCATGGCTACTCAATGCTAATCAAGCTTGCTAATTGCAACATTCACAATTGCAGACAAGGGTTCTTTCTCCCACCCTGGATATTATATATATATATATATATATATACACACACACACACACACACACACACACACATACACACACACACACACCGTACACACACACACACACACACACACATGCACATATATACACACACCACTTGTTTAACTGCTAACAGAACCTTGGAAGATGCCGTTAGCCACAGATGCAGGCAAAACGTCAGGAGAGAATGCAGCTGGAACATGGCCATGCCACCCAAAAAACTCACAACCCAGAGATTCCGGCCATAAAAGCCTTCGGCAACTCAAAATTAATGCAGTTTGATACTGGTTTGACATGCTATCGTACCTGAGGAGTTGTAGTCAAAGTGGTGCCAAAACTGCATTACTTCTACAGTGTAGATGGTAGTGAACTTTTCTAGTTTCTAGCCATGAGAAGTAATCTCATTTTAGGTTTGTGAAAGATGCCAGCCACATCCAAAGAAGTTTTGCATCATTTCATTTCAGCACAGATTTCGGATTCGGCCGTTTGCCTGCAGTTTCCCCCCCTCTTCCGTGCACCTTGTTTACTGCTACCATACTAAGCAAAGACAGATCCTTTTTGCATCTTAATTTCCTTTCCCCAATTACCTGGCTGCAGCTGCACTATTAATAACTTGGATTTACGACCCGCGTACCTGCTTTGGCTTGTAAATACCACTGAGCCGGCGGAGCCTATGGACCGCAGTGGTTCAGGCTTGGCGCCAAAGAAAAGGAGCGAGATGCCAAGAAATTGAGGGAAAAGCACAGCAGAAAGACATCCTTCTGTGCAGGAAATAAACGATGCTCATCAACAAGGTGCTTCGCTTGCCTGCTTTAATTAAGCCTCATTGCTTACATTCCTCAGTCTGGTCCCATAAACACTACGGTAAGACGGAAATCTCAAGCACAGGCCCCTTTAAAAGCTTGCTCATCATCCTTTGCTGCTATTATTATTATTATTATTATTATTATTATTATTATTATTATTATTATTACTCACTTTTATGTCAGGAACTGAGACTCAAAGCAGCTCAGAGTCTTACAAACCTTTCCAATATAATCTTCAAACCCATAAGCATTTATTTTCTTACATATGATTATATTTATATCCCTCTTTTATCTCATAAACTGAGGCCCAAAGCAGCCCACAGTCTTGAAAACCTACATAATATAATCTTCAAAACCTGCAATCATTTTTACATTATGTAAGAACGTTTAATGTTTGCATATTTGTATATTTCAGATTGTATTCTGATGCTTTTCTGTTAAGCCACCTTAAATCTCCTGCAGGAGAGATAAAACTGGGTATAAATAAATATAATAATAATATTGTAAAACCTAAAGCAGCTCACAATCTTAAAAACATAACCATCATTTTTAAGAAATATTTTCTTACTATTACTTATTATTATTATTATTATTATTATTATTATTATTATTATTATTATTATTGTTGACACAACGACATTGTATGACACAGCAAACAAGATAGATACGCTGGATTTTGTATTATTAATTACTACTACTACTACTACTACTACTATATTTGTATCCTACTTTTAAGTCAGGAACCAAGGTCAAAAGAACCTCAGTCTTAAAACCTTATGCTCTATTCAAATACACAAGTATTTTTTTACATGTTATGATATTTATATCCTTCTTTTGTCTCAGGAACCAAGACCCAAAACAACTCACTGGCGAAAAGAAACCACATATTATTTTTTAAGCCTATAAGATATAAATGTTAAAATATGTAGAATTAAATGTTGCTGTTGTTAAAACAATACATTAAAAATCACATTAAAAAGAAGTATAAAACTGTTGAGAACTTTTGTATTGCATCCTTATGGGAAAACTGTATTGAGGTAGTGGATTCCCAGCAGACATAAATAAGAGATAATTCATATTTGCACAAACGACATTAAAGGCTAGGTCTTATCTTAGACTCTTCATTGACAAACATTTCAGTCCTGTCCTTTATCATGCAATATCAAGGGGACATTCATTAAAATAATATTAACGATTTAAAACAGTTCCAGATTTTTTTTTTAAAAAGCAGTAGAATGAATTATAATAAATAATAATAATAAAACTTTATTTATAGAATAATAAAACTTTATTTATACAGAGTTAAAAACTATTATAAATAATATTATGTAATGAAAGATATATGTTACAGCACTTTTTGACAGAAAAGGCCTTCTTAAACTACAGTTTCCAGGATTGCATAGCTTTGAATTGCGTTAATTCAACAGTGTAGATCAGGCATGGGCAAACTTGGATCCTTCGGGTGTTTTGGATTTCAAATCACACAATTCCTAACAGCCTACCGGCTGTTAGAAATTGTGGGAGTTGAAGTCCAAAACACCTGGAGGGCCCAAGTTTGCCCATGCATCCTTTGTGACGACAACAACAACAACAACAATTTCCAATGAATCATTTGGACCGCATAGTTGTGCCTGTGTAGTCTGTCTGTGCGATTTTCTTACAGCAGCTGAGGATATGATCAATGGTTTCGTTGGTTTCCTTGCACAGTCTGCATTTCGGGTCATCAGCTGATTTTTCGATCTTGTCCTGAATTGCCTTTGTTCTGATGGCTTGCTCCTGGGCTGCAAGGATCAGGTCTTCTTGTCAGCTTTTCCTTCAATTTTGTCAAGGAACTTTCCATGCAGTGTTTTGTTGTGCCAGCTGTCAGCTCTAGTTTGTAGTGCGGTTTTCTTGTACTGGTTTTTTGTCTGCTGTGCTTTGAGGAGTTTCTGATTTTTGACTTCAATCAAAGCAGGTTCTTCACTTTGCATTACATTTTCTGCCAGGGCATGTGCTTCTTCTTTGACTGCTTGTTTTACTTGTAAGAGTCCTCTGCCACCAGATCTTCTAGGCAAATATAGCCGGTCAACATCATTGCGAGGGTGCAGTGAATGATGAATGGTCATGAGTTTTCTTGTTTTTCTGTCCAAATTGTCCAATTCCACCTGTGTCCAGTTTATGATGCCAGCAGTATATCTTATGACAGGTATGCCACAAGTACCACCTCCTAGCAGTAAAGAACTGGTGGGATCACAAACCTGCAAAGGTAATGGAAAATGAACACGCAAAGATACTGTGGGACTTTGGAATCCAGACTGACAAAGTTTTGGAACACAACACACCAGACCTAAATGCTTGGGAAGTGTTCGACTTGTGATTTTGTGAAACAAAATCCAGCATATCTATGTTTCCTGTGTCATACTATGTCATTGTGTCAATAATAATAATAATAATAATAATAATAATAATAATAATAATAATATCATTTCCCTCCTCCTTTCTTGCTGGATTGTAATTGAGATTTAATGTATTTGTGAGCTCATCACATCGGGATCCTTGCCTGCTTATAACACTGAATACACAAATCAAAGCATTTGAACTGAACTAAAGTTCTCCTTGGATGCCATTATAAAACCACATCTAGGAGGTAAACTGCAACCCCCAAGAGCCGATAAGAATGGAGCCGTGGCCTTTAAAGTGGGATAAAAGTGCTGTAATGCAAAAGCCGAGCCAGATCTCTCCATTTCCCCCAAGGCAAAACCCGCAGCAATTTCACGGAGAAGGAGATGTATTGAACAAGCCAGGCGCAGTCTCAAGCGAGTAAATAAAGTCTGCATGCAAAGCGGCTGCTTTCCTTCCTTGAGCGGCTGCTTGGTTAATCAGTGGAAGAAAGGCCACGGGGGAATGGCTCTCATTAGCCCACTCTGCCAGGCAAGCCCTCCCTCCACAGCACAGCTGGCCCTTGCCGCTTCCCATCTGCCGGCTTCTCAGGGGACAATTAACCCCGGCTTTGGGGACACCTCTGGTTTCAGGCAAAAAGAATCATAGCATTGGGAAGGGACCCTCAAAGGCCATCCAATCCAGCCCCATTCCGCCAGGCAGGAAGACACAACCCAAGCCCCCCTTGCAGATGTCCATCCAGTGCTCTGGACTCCATGACAGCAGCATATTCCACTGCCAAACAGACCTTAGCTTCATCATCTTCTTCCTAATGTTCACATGGAATCTCTTTTCTCGCTGACAAATTTTCCCTATGTCGTTATCCTTAACTGTGCACACAACCTTTGGATCTCCAGGTGTTTTGGACTTTGTAACAAAGTACGAATTTTGGTTTACAGATGTTATAGTTAATTGTGTGTTTATGTTTTAAAAGGGTAAGTATTACAGTTATTGCATCTCAGCACTCAGAGGCTGATTGCCATGGAGAAGTAGGTGGAGCCAACTGCTGTTTAGTTGAAGAAGTGCAGAGTTTTTAAAAGTCAGTCAGTCTGTGCTCTGATGAGGCACAGAGAAGATTGATTCCAGGTTAATGGGATCAAGGAGACTCAATTGTTTGTTTTGAGACGGTTTTAAATAAGTTTGGTGACTTATTTAGTGTAGTCTGTTTCCTGGTAAGGCACAGAGAATCTGTGATAGTATATCACAGGAGTGACTGTGGTTTGAAGTCACTGTGGTTTGAAGTCCAAATTTCAAACTTTGGGAACCAATCCCAGCTGGACTCACAGAGATCCATTGAAGTAACGGTTTAAAAGTAGCCGAGGAAGAAGTTTTAACTACCTTAAGTAAAAGAAGTGATACTTTAGAGAGTTGATTCATCTCATTCTAGTATTGTAACTGTTAATAAAGAATACCTGTAAGGGAGAAACAACATTGTAACCACTAAGCTTGTACCTGAGTAAACTTGTTATTGTTCTTCCAACATCTAAGCCTCTGTCGCATATATTCTAACCGAAGTTACGCTACCCTTTAAAGTAAAAGTGAACATCTCCCTGTGTCTTTGGTGGCTGCATATTTCCAAATTGGGCTTCAGTCGTTAATAACTCTTTACAAATTGGTGGTAGCGGTGGGATAAAAAGATTCCCCCCTGCCTGAAAGAGCCTTAGTCGTGATAAGATCTTTACAGACTTCAACTCCTAGAAATCCCAGCCAGCTTACCAGCTGTTAGGAACTGTGGGAGCTGAAGTCCAAAGCACCTGGAGGCCCAAAGATTGGGAACCACTGATCTAGACATTAGGCTCTTATTGATGCATCCTAGAATTGTGTTGGCTTTTCTAGCTGCCACATCACACTCCTGGCTTAGGTTTGGCTTGCGGTCTTAATCTCTTTCACGTGTACCATTGTCAACAAGCTTGTAGTAAACAGTCCATAAACCTGGCTGTTCTCATCTTCCATCTTGTCCATCTCCTGATTTGGGAAAAGGGACCCAGATCAGAGCATGTGTCGAGCTTTGCATTCCGGTCACTTGTGAACTTACAACCACCTCATGAATTTGAAAGCAAGGAATTGCCAGGGGTGGTTTTGCCAGTTCCTTCCTCAGGATCAGAAGTACAGCATTCTTCATCTACTGCTCACATAATAATTGAGGAAAGGAAAGGTGTTCTTTCTAGGATGTTCTCGGTCTTCCTCTGGAAACTGATTGTTGCCCCTAGAAGTTCCCAGAGATCACAATTTAATCAAACCATGCATAATCAGATGCACCAAAGTCAAGCCTGCAAACGTTGATTGAATAAAGAAAAATGAAGATTATGAGGTAGAATGGAGAAACTTTAAAAATGATAGATTGGTGGGATCTTTGTGTCTTTGAGGTGGGAGGTGGGAAGTCCATTTTAATCTACTATTATTAATGAATAAATGTAGATTGTTGTACATGAAAAAAATAAAATAAAACATCCCCTGATAATACCGTATTTCATCACATAATAGTCACTCCCCACTTTTTTAATTAAAAAAGGATGCAACTGTTATGCAAGGGGAAAAAATCTGCATTTGATTATCTAGTTTCTTTTTGTTGTTTTTTTTTTAAAAAAACCTTACATTGGAGACTATTATGTGAGGAACACAAAAATACCAATTTTCCCACCCCAAAATGCAAGTGCGACTATTATGTGACGAAGTGTGATAATGCACCTTTTGGAGCAAAAATCACTATAAGACCTAGTCTTATTTTTGATACCTTGTGCAGCTCTTGCAAGCACCCAAGATAAACTTTGTATTAAGGTTTTATGCTCAAAGGTCTCATCGGAAGCTCCTCTGCTTGATCTCTCTCTGCTCCAGATAAGCAGTTCCTGGTGTTCTTCTTCAAGCAGCTCCAGGTCAATCGCAGTGGGCGCTACGAAGAGGCCTTCCCCTTCCTCTCGCCTTGCGGACGAGAACACAACTACATCCGCTGTGATGACGTCCCCATCGTCTTCACCCACCTCTTACAAGGAGTATCCGGTGAGGAGCATCTGTCCTACTGCGGCGGAGCAGAGAAGCTGGCGGTGCCCTTCCAGCCGGAGAAGCTGGTGATGCTGCCTGAGAACGGGCGCCTCTACCACCCGGGCCCGGAAAAGGCCGGCGGAGTGGGTCTGGTGAAGTCGGCCCTGGCCTTTGAGCTGAGCCCTTCCTTCGAGTACGAACAGGGGCCCGGGAAGGCGCCCACACACTTCCGCTGGAAGGACAAGTGCCACATCCTCACCAACGAACTGCTGCCGAAAATCCGGGGCAAAGAGAAAGAGGGAGGCTGAGAGAACTTGGAACAGGTCAGTTTTCTGCAAATGCATTTGGATAAGAGACAACTTTGGGCCCGTAATTGCGCCTGGATAAATACAAGAGCCTCAATTGCCTGCATCCATGGCAAGCAGAGACACTCCGGGCAACACATGGGCCAATATTTTATGTGCCTTCTCCTTCAGCCAATCCAAGAAAAGCCCTGTGAAGTTGCCATCCAGCACCAGACACTTTCCTGAGAATAATCACAATGAAAGGTACTTGGAATAAAATAATTCTGCTTCTTGTGCCGTGAGCTTGATGTGAGCTTCAGAGCTTTTCATCCAGGAGCCCTAGTGTTCGAAAAATGGTTCGAAAAATGACTTCTGTTTTCATTGATTTATTGGATTTCTATCCCACCTTTTATTATTTATTCATTGGAGCCTCCAGTGGTGTAGTGGTTTAAAGCCTCGTGACTTGAAGGTTGGGTTGCCAACCTGAAGGCTGCCAGGTTCGAATCCCACCCGGGGAAAGCGTGGATGAGCTCCCTCTATCAGCTCCAGCTCCATGCGGGGACATGAGAGAAGCCTCCCACAAGGATGGTAAAAACATTTAAAAACATCCAGGCGTCCACTGGGCAACGTTCTTGCAGACAGCCAATTCTCTCACTCCAGAAGCGACTCAAGTTGCTCCTGACACGAAAAAAAAAATATTTATTCATGTATTTATTTAATACATTTATACCCCGCCCTCTCTCACCCCGAAGGGGACTCAGAGCGGCTTACAAATTGTATTTACATACAATATATTATATCATTAACATAGCACAATAATAGCATTACAGTAGAGTCTCACTTATCCAACACTCGCTTATCCAGCGTTCTGGATTATCCAACACATTTTGTAATCAATGTTTTCAATACATCATGATATTTTGGTGCTAAATTCATAAATACAGTAATTACTACATAGCATTAATGTGTAATGAACTACTTTTTCTGCCAAATTTGTTGTCTAACATGATGTTTTGGTGCTTAATTTGTAAAATCATAACCTAATTTGATGTTTAATAGGCTTTTCCTTAATGCCTCCTTATTATCCAACATATTCGCTTATCCAACATTCTGCCGGCCCGTTTATGTTGGATAAGTGAGACTCTACTGTATATATTACTCTATTGCACTATACCACTATAACCGTAATATTATTAGTAATATTACATTTAATATATAATATATATTTTTTATTATTATATTGTATTATTATTAGTATTATATCGCATTACATTATAATATTAGTATCAATATTACATGTATATACAATATATTATATTATTACCATAGCACTATATTATTATATTATATAGTACTATGTTTTTCTCCAAGTGAGACTCAAAGTAGCAAGTACCCTCTCCTGGATGCCTCTCTACTGGCTATTAGGAATTGTGGAAGTTGGAGTCCAAAACATCTGGAGGGTCAAATTTTACCCGTGCCTGGTCTATATTGTAGAAGTAATGTTGTTTGACTGTTATTTATAATAATAATTTTATAATTTTATTCTTGTACCCCGCCCCATCTCCCCGAAGGGACTCGGGGCGGCTCACATGGGGCCTTGCCCAACATCACAATATTTATTTATTTACCCTATTTATAACCCACTTTTTTCCACCCTGAAGGGGACTCAAGGCGGCTTACATGTGGCAATTATTCAATGCCTTAATACATACAAAATTAATCTTAAAATAGATTGAATTAAAAATTAATACAGCTTAATATTTAAAAACATTACATTCAATATTAAAATCACACCATCAAAAAAAATTGTAGTCTGGGGCCGTTCCATAGTCATTGCTGTGGCTCAGTGCAATGGAATCGTGAAAGGTGTATTTTGATGAAGCAGAGCACTCTATTGCAGAGAAGGCCAAAGACCTTGCAAAACTACAACTCTCAGGATTCCATAGCATTGAGCCATGGCAGTTCAATTGGTGTCAAACTGCATTAGTACTACAGTGTGGACGCACACCTGGTTCTTTGGTTTGATTTCTTAAGCTGCAATACATTTGGTCATGGTGAGAACATTTACAAATGAAACATACACATCTGTCTAGTTCCTCATCACTAGCAACAATGCAGGAAGCCACAGCTAACACATAAACCCTCTCCTTTTTGTTCGTTTCATAATGTTTCAGGGATTCACAAGGTAGAGTTTCAGCTAAGCTGACTTATAAAGCATTGTTTGCAAGATGACTTGCTCCATATGTCCGTGGTTCTCAACCTGTGGGTCCATCCCCAGGTGTTTTGGCCTACAACTCCCAGAAATCCCAGCCAGTTTCCAGGTGTTAGGATTTCTGGGAGTTGAAGGCCAAAACATCTGGGGTCCCCAGGTTGAGAACCACTGACATATGTTATGGAGCGTTGTCACCTTGCTTTCCTAAAGTTGTTATTTGCCGCCAAATTAACATCAGCTTATGAGACCCTGGAGCCCCCGGTAGCGCAGCGTATTAGAATCATAGAATCATAGAATAGTAGAGTTGGAAGAGACCACATGGGCCATCTAGTCCAACCCCCTGCTAAGAAGCAGGAAATCTTCACCTCTCTACCAAATCCCACTAGACATTAACACACAATAATAATGAACCATAAGATTATAGTCCTCATCAGTCCTTTTTTCCTCATATTTTTCAGGACAGTTATCAGTCCGTTGACAGAGTTCACAAGGCAGATCCTGAATGCAGATTTTACCTACATTTACCTATGAGACCCTATGAATGAGGGACTTCCAAGGTGTTGATCAGTCCTACTTTGGTCTTGCAAAGTCAGGGCCACAGAAGTCCTTCATTTCAATAGAGTTTGATAAAAGCCACAATGTCACACATTGTGATGACTCATGGGCCATGTAGTCCCGTTCCTAGTACTATTGTGGCAGATGAAGAGGAAAACTTGGGTTTCCCACCGTTTCAGCCAGAATTGGAGCCCTTGCACCTGCAAGATGTTTGCCCACAAGAAGTCAGCCAAACAAGCCTTGAGCAGAAATCTCCCCCATTTTCTCGCCGGGATTATTATAATCGAGATAGAGGCGCTAGGGAGGCGAATCGCAGAAGCGCCAGGATTGCTGCCAGACAATTAGCTGATTAAGCCTGTTTCCCTTGGGAAATCTTAAGGAGTCATGCATCTGGACACAGTATGGGTTTCGTTTCTTGTTCCCCAGGGAAAGTGTTCCTTGGCGGGAAAACAAGATCCTATATAGGTGTTTACCCGCAAGGAAATCCTTGCGGAGTCAATTCGTCAGCTTCGGGAGTGAGATCGTGTGTGGACTACGCTACTCCAGTTCCCTGTTCCCCGGACCTTGCCACGGACCTTGTTCTAGTTCCAAGCCTGCCTTGTCCCCGGATCTTGCCACGGACCTCGTTCTTGCTTCTTGCCTCTTGTTGCCACGTATCAAGCCTTGTTTGCCAAGAATCTAGTTTGCTTCCAGCCTTGTTGTCAAGCTCCATTGGACTAAAGGACCCTGTCTTTTCCCCACACTTTGCTTGGCAAAGTGTGTGTTTCGGTTATTGGATTATAACTTTGGACTCTAATATCACATATTGGACATTGTTTTCCTGGACTATATTTGACCTTTCCTGAAAGACCTACTTCTGAACTATATTCTTCACTTGTTTTTATTGACTTTATATATTCCTTTAATAAAGATATTAGATAGATTCTGGCCTCTGCGCATGGTTATTGGTGCTCTGCAGCCTGGGTCCTGACACACATCCACACAAAGTCCATGAGTGTATCCTCTACAGATACAGGGTCCATACTGTTGTGGTAATCTCTGAGCGGTTAGACTCAATTTAACCCTCTCTGGGGGAGATTCCACCAAAATCAGCAGAGTAGCAAAAGCAAAGCTTTCAAATGCAACAGTTACTTACACTGGTGAGCAAAAGAAGCCTTTTAGGATTGCAATGGACTGCAGAGTCTCAATAAAAGTTCAAAAAGTATTTATTCAAGTAAAAAGAACTCCATTGTAGATAGAAAGGCTTAGGAGCTGTCTAGATTACTATAGACTGGTTTCTAAGGAGAAATAAGAAAGGAAAAATAACAAACATCTACATAGTTACATCTTGCCAGGAGAGATGGCAGGATGCTGCTTGTTAGCTTGAAGAACAAAGGGAGAAAAGAGAACCAAAAATGGTTCCAACCTCATGCTCCAGTTTATTGGGACCATAAAAGACATTCTGACCAATGGGAAGTTGTCCCTGGAGAGTCACATTTCTATTAACTTCAAAGTAAGGGATGTGACGTACACAGGATAGAGTGAAACACAGTAAAGCCTGTCTAGGCATGCTTTGGAAACGGGGAAAGGATTCCCTCAATCTAACTCTATCATCTATCTAACTACATTTAGACTTGAGTAGTCCAGGGTGATTCCCAACACGTACTGTATTTCCACATTCTACATCTTGCTTCCATGTAGACAATTGCAAGGCATTCCTGGCTGATGTTACTTCACTCAGTGATAGGAATTTGCATTTCAGATCTCACCCCGAGGCTGTCTCTACCTCAGAAGTGCCGCAGATGTGAGATGTTTTGCAACTGACCTTGAAATGTCAATTCCGGTGACCAGTGGAGCATACTGTATAAGGCAGGCGCCCAAGGCTGTTAGGAATAGCTATGGCTGTGCACAAAGTCAAACTGTGTCCATTAAACCCAATCTAGCCAGCTCTGACTGGCAGCAGTGGCTCTACAGACTTTCCGGTGGGTTTTTTCCCCCTAGCACTAGGGTTAACCAGAACTGATCTTAGTTAGCTTCCAAACCCAGACAAGTTTGAGTGTGTTCAGAATGGAAAGGTAGATGTTTCTACATTTACACTTCCCTCAGACCTACTTGTTGAGGTTTTAGAGCCTAAATCTGTGACCTCCAAGAGAGTCCTGTTGATGTCCAAGTTGGCACATCCCAGCGATGCCGTGAAACGTGGTGCCTTCAGACCCATCACAATTGCACAGAATGCACCTTTCACAACTGCTCACTACTCTTCTCCCACCAAGGACAATCTTATTAGGACCAGATAACCATAGAGTTGGAAGAGATCCCAATGGCCACCCACTTCAACCCCCTCCTGCTTGGCAGGAAGACCAGTCCAATCCCTCCCAACAGATGGCCAACCAACCTCTGCTAAAAAAACAAACAAACCACTGGACTGGAGTTTTTTTATCAAAAACAAGTCATGCCCAACTTTTTTAGTAGAGTTACAAGCTGGGTAGCTGCAGAGAACACTTTGGATGTAGCATATCTGGATTACAGTAAGGCCTTTGACAAGGTCTGGCTTGACCTTCGGACAAACAAACTAGTCAGATGTGGATCAGTTAGGTGGATATTGTAATTGGTTAAGTTAAGTGAACAAGTGCGATGGGTGCTTCTCTCCAATGCTTCCTCTTCATCCTGGAAAGATGTACCGAGTGGAGTGCCAGAAGCAGGATTCCGTCCTGGACCCGGTTCTGTTTATCGTCTGTATTGATGACTTCGATGAAGGGTTAGAAAGTTTGCAGATGGGACCAAACTGGGAGGGAGAGCCAATGCTCCAGAAGACAGGAGCAGAATCCAAAACAATCTTAACAGATTAAAGAGATGATGCAATAAAACTAACAAAATGAAGTTCAACAGGGACAAATGCAAGATACTCCATGGAGGCAGAAAAAACTGAATGCAGATACAGAATGGGGGTCGCCTGGATTGACAGCAGTACGTGTGAAAAAGATCTTGGAGTCGTCGTGGGGAGGAAGGGGAACATGAGCCAGGAATGTCATGCAGCTGCTAAAAAAGTCAATGGGATTTTGTCCAGCATCAATTGGAGTCTAGTGTCTGGATCCAGGGAAGTCATGCTACGCCTTGATTCTATTCTGCCTTGGTCAGACCACTTTACCTGGAATCACACTGTGTCCAATTCTGGGCACCGCAGTTGAAGGGAGATCTGGAGAAGGTCTGGAGAACAAGAATCCCTATGAGGAGAGGCTTAAAGAGCTGGGCATGTTTAGCCTGCAGAAGAGAAGGCTGAGAGGAGACATGATGAGGGCCAGGGATCAAAATGTGAGGGGAAAGAAGTCATAGGGAGGAGGGAGCAAGATTGTTTTCTGCTGCCCTGGAAACTACAAAGCAGAACAATAGCTTTAAACTACAGGAAAGGAGATTCCACCTGAACATCAGGAAGAACTTCCTCACTGTGAGGGCTGTTCAGCAGTGGAACTCTCTGCCCCGGAGGGAGTGTGGTGGAGGTTCCTTCTTTGGAGGCTTTGAACCAGAGGCCGGAGGAATATGATTTTTCTACTTCTTGGCAGAATGGGGTTGGACTGGATGGCTCACAAGGTCTCTTCCAATAATAATAATAATAAATAATAGAATAGAAACCAGTGCAGGTGGTCCCGGTCGTGATGGGCACACTGGGTGCCGTGCCAAAAGATCTCAGCCGGCATTTGGAAACAATAAACATTGACAAAATTACGATCTGCCAACTGCAAAAGGCCACCTGACTGGGATCTGCACGCATCATCCGAAAATACATCACACAGTCCTAGACACTTGGGAAGTGTTCGACTTGTGATTTTGTGAAACGAAATCCAGCATATCTATCTTGTTTGCTGTGTCATAATAATAATAATAATAATAATAATAATAATAATAATAATAATAATAATAATAATAATACATCACACAGTCCTAGACACTTGGGAAGTGTTCGACTTGTGATTCTGTGATACGAAATCCAGCATATCTATCTTGTTTGCTGTGTCATAATAATAATAATAATAATAATAATAATAATAATAATAATACATCACACAGTCCTAGACACTTGGGAAGTGTTCGACTTGTGATTCTGTGATACGAAATCCAGCATATCTATCTTGTTTGCTGTGTCATAATAATAATAATAATAATAATAATAATAATAATAATAATAATAATAATAATAATAATAATACATCACACAGTCCTAGACACTTGGAAAGTGTTCGACTTGGGATTTTGTGAAACGAAATCCAGCATATCTATCTTGTTTGCTGTGTCATAATAATAATAATAATAACAACAACAACACTTGGAAAGTGTTTGACTTGTGATTTTGTGATACGAAATCCAGCATATATATCTCGTTTGCTGTGTCATACTATGTCTTTGTATCAATAATAATAATAATAATAATAATAATAATAATAATAATATCTTTATTTATAACCCGCCTCCATCTCCCTGAGGGGACTCAGAGCGGTTCACATGCTGATCGAGGCCAAGAATCAACAGATAAAAAAGGAACACAATAACAGCATATATAATTATAACACAATAAAATAAACTCTGGGTTGTTGTCTGTTTTCCGGGCTGTATGGCCATGTTCTAGAAGTATTCTCTCCTGATGTTTCACCCACATCTATGGCAGGCATCCTCAGACCATCATACCTCACAACCTCTGAGGATGCCTGCCATAGATGTGGGCGAAACGTCAGGAGAGAATACTTCTGGAACATGGCCATACAGCCTGGAAAACATACAACAACCCTGTGATCCCGGCCATGAAAGCCTTCAACAACACATTAAAATAAACTCTTCCAACTCTAAGATTCTATGACTCCAAATCAGCAGATTCCACCATTAAACAGCAATAACCACCCAGAGGTTTCATCCATGGCTCCATTGTGTCCGAGTCACATTCGGAGCTTCTCTGTTTTCAGACAAATAGAGTCATAAGAGTTGGAAAAGTTTATTCCAAAGGCCATCCAAAAAACTGCTTCTGCCAGGAAGGAAGACAATGAAAGCCCTTTGAACAGATTTATGGTTTCCAGACCTTGTCTGGACACCTGCCGTCTTGTCCATCTCCTTGAATTGCTTTGCCTAGAAGCAGGCTAGAATTGCATTGGCTTTTTTAGCTGCTGCACCACACTGTTGGCTCCTGTTCATGCTTGTGGTCTGCTACGACTCCAGAATCCTTTCCACGTGGTCTGTTTTCAACCAGGTGCCACCCATCCTAAATCTTTGCCTTATTCACTTTCTCATTCTCCCCAGCCAGGCCTCTTGCGTTTTGCTTGCTTTCTTCCATCCTCCCGTGTGCCAAAGCAGAGCAGACAGGTAGTTTTCTCTCTTATTTTCTAATAAAACCATCTCCCATTTCCCAAGGAAACATCTCATCCCATCTTTCCCTCCATCCATGATGTTTTAAGTCTCCTTTTTCTAGAGGCGGAAGGGAGCTTTCTTGACAGCTTTCCGATCAATTGTCAGCCTGACCTTTCCTGCCAGGCTTCAGCCGAATCCTGCCAATTGTCTGCAAGGGAAATCTTCCGCTTTCTCTCTCTCTCTCAATCTCTTGGGAGATGTTTACTCTTTTCTTCTCTTTAATGCTTTTAGAAGATGTGTTACAAAGAGGAAAGCCTCCGCGGAGCAAAACCAATGATTGGGGAAAAGAGTGGCAAGGGCTTTGCTCTTTCATTGCAAAGGTGCCGCTCGGAGAGTACATTCTCAGTCTTGCTCCAAGGCAATGTGCAGAAGAAATGTTTTCTATTGGGTTGCAGGATGTAAATAAAATTGTCCTATATAGGGGAAATATAGCCAGACCTACACATTGGCAGCTTTGCCTTCTGCAGATTGGATTATTATTTGCTGATTAGGTTAAAATGGGTTGCTGTGTTTTATCTGGGCTGTCTGGCCATGTTCCAGAAGCATTCTCTCCTGACGTTTCGCCCACATCTGTGGCAGGCATCCTCAGAGGTTGTGAGGTCTGTTGGACACTAGGCAAGTGAGCTTTATATATCTGTGGAATCTCCAGGGTGGAAGAAAGAACTCTTGCCTAAATGTTGCAATTGGTCACATTGATTAGCATTGAATAGCCTTGCAGCTTTGAAGCCTGGCTGCTTCCTGCCTTGGTTAATCCTTTGTTGGGACGTGTTAGCTGGCCCTGATATTTTTTTTTTCTATCTGGAATTTCCTTCTTTTCTGAGTCTTGTTCTTTATTTACTGAACTGATTTTAGAGGTTTTAAGAAATACTGGTAGCCAGAAGCAGCCAGGCTCTGAAGCTGCAAGGCTATTCAATGCTAATCAAAGTGTCCAATGTTAAACTACTGTATATACTCGAGTATAAGCCTAGTTTTTCAGACGTTTTTTAGGACTGAAAAAAACCCTCCTTGGCTTATACTCGGGTGAGGGTCCTGGTGGGCTTATATTCAGGTCGGCTTATACTCAAGTATATATGGTATATTTATTACCGTATTTTTCTCTGTTATTATTGGTATTGTTACATTTATTATTTTACTCTCTTAATTATTATTAGTACATTTATTATTTTATTCTATTATTGTTGTTACTTTTAGCTTTTTTACTCTATTTTTTATTATTATTAATACATTTGTTATTTTACTCTATTGATTATTACATTTATTATTTGACTGCATTTATTATTATTATTACATTTATTATTTCACTCTATTCTTATTAAAAGGATACATAAGCACATTTACATTGAAGAAGATGAAAATAATGATTTAATCAGAGTTGAACAGTCATATCTTAAATTACAGTTTGATGTAATGTCACAGACAGAACGCCACCAAATAAAGTTCAACACAGTTTATTAAAGTAACAGCACTAAAAATGCCCGTAAGAAACAAAGGACTAGGCAAACACTTGCCTTCAATGTGAAAAGATACAAAAAAGACTCTGCTGGTACTAAAAGTGGTTCAAAAGATAAACCGGATTAAACAGAAGTTTAATCCGGGTTAAACCAAAAATGCTTACTTCAGCCTGGCAATTTAAACAAACAAAAGTTGATAAACAAAGGTTCAATGAAACACAAATAACTGGCAGCAGATTCCTCTCTGCTACTCAAAAGCTACAATTGAGTAACTAAGGTTGTTACTCCTCCGTGCAACGAGCGAAATCCGGATCCAGGCGCATCAATCAGGGTAGTAACGGTCAGCGGGGTCCCAATCCGGTCCGAGGTCGAAAGCCAGGTACAGATGTCTTTAGTTCACAAGTTCCACCGATAGCCACAGAAGGGAAGTCCGGGATCGTAGTCAGTCAGTCAGTCCAGCGTCAATCCAGAGTAGGCAATTAATGTCCGTCAAAAAGACGACGGAGGTCCAAGCTATCGAGATTAAACACAAGTTGCACAGGAAAACCCCACGCAGTTCCTCCCGCCGTCTATGCCCAGTGTCCTTGGTAACTTACGTCATCAGCAAACGAATCACACCCGTCTTCAGGAAATTCCCAACAAGAGCCCAAGCGTTCGTCCAGATTACCTTGCCCAACGCAATTAGCCCTGGATTCTAAACCCCATTTTATGCCAGTTCATAACTCCTCATCGCTGTCAGCTGCTATCCTAATTCCAGGTGCCTCCTCATCATCATCCTCATCAGAGCTAACACACCTTTGACTACGCCCCACAGCATCCCCAGCTGTGGATCCCGCTCCATCCCTCCAGCCCGTCCATGGGTCCGATCCTGCAACCCGCCAGTCGCCTCCCATGCTATCATTGCCGGTGACACCCAAATCCTCCCTCACACGAGTCCATTCCATGTCATCCTCCTCTGAGCTAACCATCTCTTCCTCCATTCCCTCGGTAAAACCCTCAAAGGAGTCTTCGTCTGTTGGTTCTGCAAATAAGTCCTGGAGCCGTTTCCTTTCTCGCTCCTCAAGAGAGTCTGACTCCCGAGGAGTCTTACGACCTCGTCTCCCAGTATCGGAGCCATAAGGCTCAACCATAACATGTAAAGATTCAAAAACATTTAAACTACTGATGCCTCAATTAATGTAATTTTATTGGTATCTCGGCTTATACTGAAGTCAATGTTTTCCCAGTTTTGGGGGGGTAAAATTAGGTGTCTCGGCTTTTATTCGGGTCGGCTTATACTCGAGTATATACGGTATATTTGAAGGATGCTTGGGTGTGGATTTTGGCCTTGCATTCATTGTTCAGACCTAACCACTGACCTAACCACTGGCAACCCCATATCCTGCTTGGAGCCCAAGCCAGGCCTGCTTTCTGGCATCTCTGGAGCTCTTGGGAAGCCTGGAGACGGAGTTATTTATTTATTTATTATTTATTTGCGACATTTATATACCGCCCTTCTCACTCCGAAGGGGACTCAGGGCGGTTTACAAGTATATATACATACAATATATTATATTATGCAACTATATTGCAATATTATAATGAATGTCAGGCTTTAATTTGCCACCAAGGAGAGCGGTGGCATTGGCGGAGCGTGGTGCATGCAGCCTGCAAGCCCTGCAGCAGCGGAGAAAGAAGCCTCTAGGGAGCACAGCCAAAAACAGCTCTTGCTCTTTGCTTTTCATCTTCAAAATGCTCTGCAAACATTTGATCCCAAGGCAGGCTTCCCTGGAGGGACCGGTCAAGCGGTCATCTCTGCTCTGGAGGGCGAAAATGAGCCCAAGGTTGACCAGGAGAAGAGGGGCACCCCATTTCATGTCATCTTTGAAGCCAGGGACTGTCCTTGATTCTGATTAACATTGACTCTATCATTCGTGTCATTCTGTACGCGTCGTTTTTACAATCAGACTTCCACAAGATATCTATTCACATAATAAAAGTGAAAATATGTGTGTATGTGTTGTGACTCAGCTAGAACCTCAGATTGACTCTGATGAGGATGATGGGATTCAGGTTCACAATCAGGTTCAAAATGTCCCTGTTGCAGAAGATGAGGAACAGGGAGTGCAAGTTCATTTTCCCGCAGCAAGGAATGAGGTTGTTGATACTGAAACTAGCCAGGTGCAAATGGACTTGGAAAAGGAGGACCGTTCTCAGTCTGATAACGAGGCTCAGCAAACTAACGAGCAGGCTGACCTTGGTGAAACAGGTTCCTTAGATTGAGCTGACCGTTTGGAATTCAGGGTTCGGAGGAGTGTGAGAATTGCAAACAAGCGGGAGGTTAGAGGCCAGAGAAATGCTTTCATGCTTTGCAAAGGGTATTAAAGCAATGTGTTTGGAGACAAACCTTTGTCAAAGCAACTTTCGTTTAACCAAGAAGCAAGCTCTCGTTTTCCTGGATTACCTTGCAGCTTCTGTGTTCATGTTCTTGGGACTTTGTCATGCTCCATTGGGACCTTGTTTACTCCTGATGATTTCTGGATTTGTTCTCTATGACTTTGTTTTGTAACCATTTTTTTGGAACTTTACTTTTGCTTTTAAAGAACCTTTTATCTTCTATTTTCTAATAAACTAAAAAGACTCCAACCTGTGTGCAGTTTGGTGTATATAGCAAGGTGAAGCCACCCTGAGGTGCGACAGTAAGTATGTGGCTGTGTGCTATAGGAAAGGGTAGGAAAGGGTTAAGGGAGAGGCAGTGGGCGGGGTCATTCACACAATGGCCCTACCTCCAATGACATTGCAAGTTATAGCGAGCGCCATGAACATATCCAAGAGCCCTGCCAATGTCCTCCACCAACACCATCCTGCCCACCACCCAAGTGAAGGCTTTCATACAGGGACAATCTCATCCTAGATTTCATATATTTCCTCCACTACAAACACCCCAGTTACAGAGAGCACTGTAAACATGTCCAAGAGCCCTGACAATGTCCTCCACCAACACCATACTGCCCACCACCCAAGTGAAGCCTTTCATACAGGGACAATCTCATCCTAGATTTCATGTATTTCCTCCACCACAGACACCCCAGTTACAGAGAGAGCTCGCTGTAAACATGTCTAAGAGCCCTGACAATGTCCTCCACACACACCATACTGCCCACCACCCAAGTGAAGGCTTTCATACAGGGACAATCTCATCCTATATTTCATGTATTTCCTCCACCACAGACATCCCAGTTACAGAGAGCGCTGTAAACATGTCCAAGAGCCCTGCCAATGTCCTCCACCAACACCATCCTGACCATCATCCGAGTGAATGCTTTCATTTGGGGACAATTTCATCCTAGATTTCATATATTTCCTCCACCACAAACACCCCAGTTACAGAGAGCGCTGTAAACATGTCCAAGAGCCCTGCCAATGTCCTCCACAAACACCATCCTGACCACCACCCAAGTGAATGCTTTCATACAGGGACAATCTCATCCTAGATTTCATGTATTTCCTCCACCACAGACACCCCAGTTACAGAGAGCACTCACTGTAAACATGTCCAAGAGCCCTGCCAATGTCCTCCACCAACACCATCCTGACCACGACCCAAGTAAAAGCTTTCAGATGGGGATAATTTCATCCTAGATTTCCTGGTTTTTTCCTCCATCACAGACATCCCAGTGTTTTTTACTCTCTCTATTTGTGTGGAATTTGCATGACCCCGCCCACCGCCTCTCCCATAACCCTTTCCTATTTTTTTCTGTGCCACACAGCAAACAGAGGAATTGATCAGCAACTGAACATACTAGAGAGGTCTTGGGAGAATTCACTATGATTTATAGGAGTTGTAGCTACTGGGATGTATAGTTCACCTACAATCTGAGAGCACTCTGAACTCCACCAACGATGAACCTGGAACTAACTTGGTACACAGAAGCTCATGACCAAGAAAAAATACTGGAGGTCTTTGGAGAGAGTTCTAGGAGTTGTAGTTCACCTACAACCAGAGTCACCCATTTTTTACTACACCGCATCACACTCTTGACTTAATCTGATCTCTTTTTTCGACAGAGTTACGAGTTGGGTCGATACAGGGAATGCCGTGGATGTAGCGTACCTGGATTTCAGTAAGGCCTTCGACAAAGTCCCCCACGACCTTCTGGCAAACAAACTAGTAAAATGTGGGCTAGACAAAACTACGGTGAGGTGGATCTGTAATTGGCTAAGCGAACGAACCCAAAGGGTGATTCTCACCAATGCGTTGTCTTCATCATGGAAAGAAGTGACAAGTGGAGTGCCGCAGGGCTCCGTCCTGGGCCCGGTTCTGTTCAACATCTTTATTAACGACTTAGACGAAGGGTTAGAAGGCACGATCATCAAGTTTGCAGACGACACAAAACTGGGAGGGAGAGCCAACACTCCAGAAGACAGGAGCAGAATCCAAAACGATCTTGACAGACTAGAGAGATGGGCCAAAACTAACAAAACGAAGTTCAACAGGGACAAATGCAAGATACTTTACTTCGGCAGAAAAAATGGAAATCAAAGATACAGAATGGGGGACGATGCCTGGCTCAACAGCAGTACGTGTAAAAAAGATTTTGGAGTCCTCGTGGACAACAAGTTAAACATGAACCAGCAATGTGATGCGGCTGCTAAGAAAGCCAACGGGATTCTGGCCTGCATCAATAGGGGAATAGCGTCTAGATCCAGGGAAGTCATGCTCCCCATGCTCTATTCTGCCTTGGTCAGACCACACCTGGAATCACACTGGGTCCAATTCTGGGCACCACAGTTGAAGGGAGATGTTGACAAGCTGGGAACCGTCTAGAGGAGGGCAACTGAAATGATCAAAGGTCTGGAGAACAAGCCCTATGAGGAGTGTCTTAAAGAACTGGGCATGTTTAGCCTGCAGAAGAGAAGGCTGAGAGGAGACATGATAGCCATGTACAAATACGTGAAGGGAAGTCATAGGGAGGAGGGAGGGAGCTTGTTTTCTGCTGCCCTGCAGACTAGGACACCATGGAACAAGGGCTTCAAACTACAGGAATGGAGATTCCACCTGAACATCAGGAAGAACTTCCTCACTGTGAGAAGGGCTGTTCGGCAGTGGAACTCTCTCCCCCAGACTGTGGTGGAGGCTCCTTCTTTGGAGGCTTTTAAACAGAGGCTGGATGGCCATCTGTCGGGGGTGCTTTGAATGCGATTTCCTGCTTCTTGGCAGAATGGGGTTGGACTGGATGGCCCATGAGGTCTCTTCCAACTCTACTATTCTATGATTCTATGATTCTATGTTCAGCTTGAGGTCCATTAAGACCCTTTCACAAGGACGGTTTCCAAGCCAGGTCTCAACCACCCTATATCTCTGTATTTTCTTTTCTTTCAGACCTTGGAGAGCAACCATGGAGCCACATCTAAGCCGGCTTCCAAAATCATTTCTCAAGAGGGATTCATAGTTTCCAAAGTATCTGGGTTGCCTTTCTCTAGACACCTTCCCAACTTGCCCATCTTTTTCTTGAACGGCCCATCTCCAGGTGCTTGGGACTCCAACTCCCAGCAGCCAGATGCCAGGGATTCTGGGATCTGAAGTCCCAAATGCCTGGAGGACCAAAGGCTGGGAAGCGCTGCTGTCAAAGAAAGGTTCAGGTGAGGTCGCGGGAAGTGATTGGCATCTCTCTCCAGTTTCAGGTGACACTTGTCAGATGGGATTGCGATGGAAGCCAGCCAAGGAGAGAGACATGAAGGGGAATGGAAGGATGTCCCTTCCTCCAGCCCAGCCGTGAATTCAATCAATGAATCACATCCTTCGCGTGGGAGCAGTCGGAAGGAGGAGGATCCGGATGGATCACCTTCACAGGTCCGTCTCTGATTAGATCTCCAATTAAACGAGACTTTTCGAGAGGGAAGCAAGAACAAAAGGTGGCTGTTCGTCCACTTTGATACCATTCCTGCACAAAGAAAGAGGAAATAAACACCTTTGTGCTTTTGTTGATACAGAGTCAGAAGGGACCCCCAAGAGCCATCTAGTCAAACCCACTGCCTTGCAGAAATCTATGGCTGGAGCAATTCTGGACACCACGGTTCAAAAGAGACATTGACTCTAAGCTGGAAGGGGTCCAGGTCTAGAGACAATAAATAATCCCTAAGAGGAGCGGCTTAAAGAGATGGGTATGTTTAGCCTGCAGAAGACAAGGCTGAGAGGAGACATGATGAGAGCCAGGGATCAAGAGGTGAGGGGAAGTCATAGGGAGGAGGGAGCAAGCCTGTTTTCTGCTGCCCTGGAGACTAGGACTCAATGGAACAATGGCTTCAAACTACAGGAAAGGAGATTCCACCTGAACATCAGGAAGAACATTAGGAAGCTTCTGTTGAAGTGGGAATGATTGTATATAGAGTTGTTTAAATGTAATTGAGTCATGGTTGTGCAATGTGTGCTGGAGATTGCATCATACACTGTGTGCAGCTTACTATGCCAGTGTGTAAAGGGTTAAACTTGGATTGCATCAGACAGCAGAGACAGAGATAAATAGCCCTCTACTTCCTATCTTTTTCTCTCTGTCCCTTCCCGTGTGTGCCTGCGTGAGAGCTGTGTATCGTCTTGTAGATTTCCGTTTGTAAGTAAACATTTTGATAGATAACCGAAGACTGCAGCGTTGTTATTTATCCAGAGCTTCCTAGTCAGCGACTTCTGCTGCGTGTGCCTAGCAAAGCCACTCTGACAGTTTCTTTGGGTGGCCCATGAGGTCTCTTCCAACTCTAGGATTCTATGAATGGAGCCTTACGGGACCTCACAAGCCAATGTCCAGGGGTCCGACCAGGCATCCCCAGCACCACCATCTGGGTCCGGTCCTCCAGGAATGAGCGGAGCCACTGCAATGCAATGTCCTCAAGTCCCATCCCAGAGAGCAGATTCAGAAGGAAACCATGGTCAATGGTATCGAAAGCCGCTGAGATGTCCAGGAGCACCAACAGGGACACACTCCCTCTGCCGAGCTCTCTGTGGAGGTCATCCACCAAGGTGACCAAAGTCTAGTGCCTAGATCCAGGGAAGTCATGCTCTGCCTCTATTATACCTTGGTCAAGTCACACCTGGAATCACACCGTGTCCAATTTTGGGCACCACAATTGAAGGGAGATGTTGACAAGCTGGAAAGCGTCCAGAGGAGGGTTACTAAGATGATCAAGGGCCTGGTGTCAGGATGCAAAACAGATCAGCATTCTCCAAGCTGCCCTTTTTCACAACTGACCAGAACAAGCCGGATAAGGAAGACCATTTGGTTGGGAAGGCTGATTTATGACTTGCTCTGGTCTTCAAAAGTGGGAAAGGACAATGGAAGGGGAGGTGTGAATGGAGAAGAAGAAACGTGAGGGGAGGAGGGAAGCAACAACTTAATATACCGGGGAAAGAGCGGAAGAGGGGCAGTAGAAGCTTTGCGGTCAACTTGGCAAGACGGATTCAATAAAGTTTTCCATAGCTCCAAGCTGTGTGAGCCTATCTTTGTGTCCTACAGCTTCCAGGAACTGACACCTGGAGAACAAGAATCCCTATGAGGAGCGGCTGAAAGAGCTGGGCTTGTTTAGACTGCAGAAGAGAAGGCGGAGAGGAGACATGATAGCCTTGTATCAAGATGTGAGGGGAAGTCATAGGGAGGAGGAAGCAAGATTGTTTTCTACTGCCCTGGAGACTAGGACGCAATGGAACAACGGCTTCAAATTACAAGAAAGGAAGAAGATTCCACCTGAATATGAGGAAGAACTTCCTCACTGTGAGAAGAGCTGTTCAGCAGTGGAACTCTCTGCCCCAGAGTGTGATGGAGGCTCCTTCTTTGGAGGCTTTTAAGCAAAGGCTGGATGGGGGTGTTTTGAATGCAATTTTCCTGCTTATTGGCAGAATGGAGTTGGAGTGGATGACCCATGAGGTCTCTTCCAACTCTATGATTGTATGATTCTATGAATGAAGTCTTGCGGGGACCCCACAAGCTAATGGCCAGGGGCCCTAACAGGTATGCCCCTGACCACCATCTGGGTCTGGTCCTCCAGGAATGAGTGGAGCCACTGCAATGCAATGCCTACAAGTCCCATCCTAGAGAGCCGATCCAGAAGAATACCATGGTTGATGGTATCAAAAGCTTCTGAGATGTCCAGGAGAACCAACATAGACACACTCTTTAGGACGAGCTCTCTGCGGAGGTCATCCACCAAGGCCACCAAAGCTGTCTTCGTTCTGTGACCAGCCTGAAACCAGATGGCAATGGGTCAAGATAATTCCACCAGGTTTCTAAAAGCTGGCAAAGAATCATGTCTGAAGCCTACAGAAGCATTTGCTGCTGGTCAAATGGACAATGTTGAATCAAATGTCCCCATAGATCTGACTGTGGTTATGTACATTTTTCCAATGACATTGAAAAGCTGACACAATATGAGGATTTAAAGATCGAACTGCAAAGACTTGGGGCCGGGCTGTGGCGCAGCTGGCTAGTAACCAGCTGCAATAAATCACTACTGACCGAGAGGTCATGAGTTCGAAGCCCGGGTCGGGTTAAGCCCCCGACCATTAAATAGCCCGGCTTGCTGTTGACCTATGCAGCCCCGAAAGACAGTCGCATCTGTCAATTAGGGAAATTTAGGTACGCTTTATGCGGGAGGCTAATTTAACTAATTTACAACATCATAAAACTGCCAGCAAAACACGAGGAAAGGAATGAGGAAGTACAGGCACTAGTGGACAGTGAAGCAACAGCTCCCCCTGTGGCCGGAATCGTGAAGCTGGAAAAAAAAATGTTAAATGCCTCTGTGTCTGTCTATATATGTTGTTTGTCTGTTGGCATTGAATGTTTGCCATATATGTGTTCATTGTAATCTGCCCTGAGTCCCCTTCGGGGTGAGAAAGAAGGGCGGGATCTAAATACTGTAAATAACTAAATAAATAAGACTCTGGCACAAGCCATCTATTTCTGCATCTATTTCTGCAGAGCGGTGGGCTGGACTAGTTGGCCTTTGGGGGTCCTTCTATTTCTTACTCTCCTCTTTACAGGAAGATGCGCCAATAATGAGATGAAGGTCCCCGTGTGATGTACTATGAGAATAAAGCGAAATAGAAAGGAAAGTGTTTATTTCACCTTCTTGCTTCTTGGTGCGGGAATTACATCAAGTGGGTCCCCAGGGGTCCTTGATTAAAAAATAAAGCCTTTGAAAGCGGAGTCAAAGCACACCGAACCCTCCCTCCGCGTGGGACGGAAATGTTCCACTCAAAACAACACCGGCGCGCACTTAACCAAATCCCTAATTAGCAAATTGATGGAAGCGGGCGGCGGGGCTCTCGGCGCTAATTGCAACATAAGTGCGCCCTTTATGCTCTCGATCGAAACAGCCGTGCGGAAAACAAACCAGCGACCGGCTGGGCTCTGCTGCACGCATGAATGCGCCCATGATGCGCCGGAGCCAGGCCAGGAGGGAGGCACAACTAGGCCACGTCTTGCTCTGTCCTCTCGCTCCTGCTCTTCTCTTTCTGCTTTGTTTCTCCTGTCCTTCAGAACCAGAGAGACAAGACCCAGGACACCTCTGTGGGGAAGGAAAGAAAGGAATCGCATTGCTGTGGCAACGCCAACAAAGCGCGGCTTTTTATGCGCCATGCTTCAAAGGCACAGCTCCCTCAGTGGCAGCATTACAGCTTTGAAGAGATAATAATGATAATCTTCTATACACATAATAAAAGTGAACATATGTATGCATGTGTGTGTGTGGGTGGGTGGGTGGAGTGTCCACTTAGAATCATAGAATCATAGAATAGTAGAGTTGGAAGAGACCACATGGGCCATCCAGTCCAACCCCCTGCTAAGAAGCAGGAAATCGCATTCAAAGCACCCCCGACAGATGGCCATCCAGCCTCTGCTTAAAAGCCTCCAAAGAAGGAGCCTCCACCACAGTCTGGGGCAGAGAGTTCCACTGCCGAACAGCCCTCACAGTGAGGAAGTTCTTCCTGATGTTCAGGTGGAATCTCCTTTCCTGTAGTTTGAAGCCATTGTTCCCTTGTGTCCTAGTCTGCAGGGCAGCAGAAAACAAGCTTGCTCCCTCCTCCCTATGACTTCCCTTCACGTATTTGTACATGGCTATCATGTCTCCTCTCAGCCTTCTCTTCTGCAGGCTAAACATGCCCAGTTCTTTAAGCCGCTCCTCACAGAGCTTGTTCTCCAGACCTTTGATCATTTTAGTTGCCCGCCTCTGGACGCTTTCCAGCTTGTCAACATCTCCCTTCAACTGTGGTGCCCAGAATTGGACACAGTGTGATTCCAGGTAAAGTGGTCTGACCAAGGCAGAATAGAATAAGGGGGAGCAGGACTTCCCTGGATCTAGACGCTATTCCCCTCTTGATGCAGGCCAGAATCCCGTTGGCTTTTTTAGCAGCCGCATCACATTGTTGGCTCATGTTTAACTTGTTGTCCACGAGGACTCCAAGGTCTTTTTCGCACACACTGCTGTCAAGCCAGGCATCGTCCCCCATTCTGTATCTTTGATTTCCATTTTTTCTGCCGAAGTGAAGTATCTTGCATTTGTCCCTGTTGAACTTCATTTTGTTAGTTTCGGCCAATCATCTCTCTAGTCTGTCAAGATCGTTTTGAATTCTGCTCCTGTCTTCTGGAGTGTTAGCTATCCCTCCCAGTTTGGTGTCGTCTGCAACCTTGATGATCGTGCCTTGTAACCCTTCGTCTAAGTCGTTAATAAAGATGTTGGACAGAACCGGGCCCAGGACGGAGCCCTGCGGCACTCCACTTGTCACTTCTTTCCATGATGAAGACGACGCATTGGTGAGCACCCTTTGGGTTCGTTCGCTTAGCCAATTACAGATCCACCTCACCGTAGTTTTGTCTAGCCCACATTTGACTAGTTTGTTTGCCAGAAGGTCGTGGGGGACTTTGTCGAAGGCCTTACTGAAATCCAGGTATGCTACATCCACGGCATTCCCTGTATCGACCCAACTCGTAACTCTATCGAAAAAAGAGATCAGATTAGTCTGGCATGACTTGTTTTTGGTAAATCCGTGTTGACTATTAGCAATGACCGCATTTACTTGTTTTTGGACCGCATTTACTTCCATAGACAAGCTCCCACTTCCACAAATAGCTCTAGTTCCCACTACTCAGGACTAATGAATACGGTGTCAGAAAGGATTTTCTACCTTCTGTCCGACATTAACCCTGCAGTTACTCAAAAGGTGGCCCTTTTTGCCCTGGCTGCTCAGAAAATCCGGGCAAAACTGATCTCCGATGTCGCGGTCAACTGTGCTGGGGATGCTTTTAACTAATAGTGGTTTTTTATATCCAAGGTGTTTACTGCTTGGGTTTTAATAATGCTATACTTACTTGGTTTTATCTTGTTTTTAATTATGTTGGTGCTAATCCATGACATATGTAGTATTTGAAGGGCATATCCTGACATTGATATTTGCAGCATTCTAATGTTTTAATGATTTATATAGGGTTTTAATGGCATGTTTTATATTGTACTAGCTGTGCTCGGCCACACGTTGCTGTGGCAAAGTGGTGGTGGTATTGGTTAAAAATTGTTGTGTAATTTTTATTTGATGTTATTTGCATTTTTAAATTAATTTTATTGTAAGTTATATTTTTATTTATTATATTTTATTATTTTCTTGTATTATTTTTAGTTATTTTCTGTTATTATAGTATTTTATTGTATTAATTTTTAGTGTTTTTTATCATTTTTTATTGGGTTGCTATGAGACCAAGTTGGAAGAGCTTAGCCTTCTAACTGGCAGCAATTGGATAAAAGCAATTATTCCTCTCTCTCAAATTAGGACTTTATTTTTCTTTTCTTTTTGTTGTATCAACCTAGAGGCGTGGATGATGGGTTGTGTTGTCAAATTTCGAGGTTGCGGGGCCTGTAGTTTTGTTGTTTTGTGGGTCGCTGTGATGCCATCACTCTTTTATATATATAGATTTGATGATCTGGCTTTTGTGTATTTGTTTGTTTGTCTTGCATGCGAAAGACCTATGGTCTAAGCATTAAATAAATTTGGAATTTGGCCTAACACTACTCAGGAGACACCAATGGCCCTCCTTTCAATGACATTGCAGGTTATAGCGAGCGCTGTGAATATGGCCAAAAGCCCTGACAATCTATCTATATATATAAAAGGGTAATGAAATTTCGGCCTAGGACAAAACAACAAAACTACACATCCCAGAAACACTAAACTTGGCAGCACAACCCCTCATCCATGCCTCTACGTTCATACAACAAAAAGAAAACAAAAATAAAGTCCTAATTAGAGGGAGAGGAATAATTGTTTTTATCCAATTGCTGCCAGTTAGAAGGCTAAGCTCCACCCACTTGGTCTCCTAGCAACCCACTCAGCCCAGGGGACAGGCAGAGTTAGGCCTCACCTAGGCCTCTTCCACACTGCCTATAAAATACAGATGATCTGATTTTAACTGGATTATATGCCAGTGCAGACTCAAGGCCCTTCCACACAGCTATATAACCCATTTATAATCTTATATTATCTGCTTTGCACTGGATTATCTTGAGTTCACACTGCCATATAATCCACTTCAGTGTGCATTTTATACAGCTGTGTAGAAGGGGCCTCATATAATCCAGTTCTAAGCAGATAATATAAGATACTTTATTTCCCAGACCACCAGACTTCGCCACAGCAACGCGTGGCCGGGCACAGCTAGTCTATATATATAAAAGGGTAATGAAATTTCGGCCTAGGACAAAACAACAAAACTACACATCCCAGAAACACTAAACTTGGCAGCACAACCCCTCATCCATGCCTCTACGTTCATACAACAAAAAGCTCCAGCTACTCCAGAAAACAGCCAGGCTTTGAGACTGCAAAGCTATTCACTGCTATTCCACCTGGCCAATAAAGGATTCCCATAAGCCACAACAACGCGTGGCCGGGCAAAGCTAGTCTATATATAAATGTAATGTGGCGTTTTTCCCATGGAGTAAACAACCCTTTTATATAGATAGATAGATTGTCAGGGCTTTTGGCCATATTCACAGTGCTCGCTATAACCTGCAATGTCATTGAAGGGAGGGCCATTGGTGTCTCCTGAGTAGTGTTAGGCCAAATTCCAAATTTATTTAATGCTTAGACCATAGGTCTTTCGCATGCAAGACAAACAAACAAATACACAAAAGCCAGATCATCAAATCTATATATATAAAAGAGTGATGGACCAAATTGCACCAAATTTGGCCACAAACGACGTAGTCATCCAATCTACGTCTTTCAATCAAAAAAATCCTAGAAAAATGAAATCCAAATAGCTCCCACTTCCACAAATAGCTCTAGTTCCCACTACTCAGGAGACACCAATGGCCCTCCCTCCAACGACATTGCAGGTTATAGTGAGCACTGTGAATATGTCCAAAAGCCCTGCCAATCTATATAGATATACATGTAATGTGTGTTTTTCCCATGGAGTAAACAACAAAACCACTGGACCCAATCACACCAAATTTGGCCACAAAAGACATAGTCATCCAATCTACGTCTTTCAATCAAAAAATCCTAGAAAAATAGTCCAAATAACAGAAAAAAAACCCCAAATGCTTATTACACATGCGCAGAGGCCCACTGGGAACTGAAACAACTACATTACTCAGAGGACCTGATAACTGTGCACAGAGCCTAATGCCATTTTTTAAAAAAATGTTGCCATGGTAGAACAGCCTTGCAGCTTCAAAGGCAGGCTGCATCCTAACCAGAGGGATCCTCTGTTGGCCACCTTGAATACCACTGAACAGCCTTGCAGCTTCAAAGGCAGGCTGCTTCCTAGCCAGAGGGATCCTAACCACCAGACTACGCCGCAGCAATGCAAGGCTGGACACAGCTAGTGTCCTCCACAAACACCATCCTGCCTACCACATAAATGAAGGCTTTCATTTGGGGACAATTTCATTCTGGATTTTCTGTTTTTCCTCCACCACAGACATCCCAGTGTTTCTGACTCTCTCCATTGGTGTGGAATTTGCATGACCCCTCCCACTGCCTCTCCCATAACCCTTTCCTGTTCTTTTCTATGGCAAACAGCAAACAGAGGGATTGATCAGCAATTGAACATACTAGAGAGGCTTGGTGAGAATTCACCATGATGTATAGGAGTTGTAGCTACTGGGATGTATAGTTCACCTGCAATCTAAGAGCACTCTGAACTCCACCAACAATGGATCTGGACCACACTTGACACACCTGATATACTAAAATTTGATTACTGGAGGGGTTTGTGGAGAACTGACCTTTCTTTCTGGGAGTTGTAGTTCACCCACAACCAGAGATACTGTGACCTCATAGAATCATAGAACAGGAAGGGCACCCAAAGGCCATCTAGTCCAACCCATTGCCCTGTCAGAATTCACAGCTCAAGTGCTTTCTGAAGTCTTTCTAATCTTGGAATCTCTTCTCATAAAATCATAGAATCCTAGTCTTTAAAGGGACCCCCAAAAGCCATCCAATCTAGCCCTTTTCTGTCACAAAGGAAGACACAGATCAAGCCCTCCCGACAGATGGCCATCCAATTGTTGTTTAAAGACACCCAAAGAAAGAGAGTTCACCACCTTCCGAGGCAAAACATTCCACTGTCAAATATTTCTTGCAATAGAAAAGGTTCTTCCTAGTGATTTGAATAAAGTGGAATCTCCTTTCATGGGATCATAGAAGCCCTAGCTTCTGCCAACCCAGCAGTTGGAAAGCATGCAATGCGAGTAGGTGAATAGGTACTGCCTCGGGGAGATAAAGCGGAATATAAATAAAGTGTATTTTATTATTATTATTATTATTATTATTATTATTATTTCATTGTATAACACAGCAAACAAGATAGATATGCTGGATTTCGTATCACAAAATCACAATTCAAACACTTCCCAAGTGTCTAGGACTGTGTGATGTATTTTCGGATGATGCGTGCAGATCCCAGTCGGGTGGCCTTTTGCAGTTGGCAGATCGTAATTTTGTCAATGTCTATTGTTTCCAAATGCCGGCTGAGAACTTTTGGCACGGCACCCAGTGTGCCCATCACCACCGGGACCACCTGCACTGGTTTCTGCCAGAGTCTTTGAAGTTCAATCTTGAGGTCCTGATAGCGGCTGAGTTTTTCCTGTTGTTTTTCGTCAATGCGACTGTCACCTGGGACGGCGACATCAATGATCCAAACCTTTTTCTTCTCCACAACTGTGATGTCTGGTGTGTTGTGTTCCAGAACTTTGTCAGTCTGGATTCGGAAGTCCCACAGTATCTTTGCGTGCTCGTTTTCCAATACTTTTGCAGGTTTGTGATCCCACCAGTTCTTTGCTGCTGGGAGGTGGTACTTGAGGCATAAGTTCCAATGAATCATTTGGGCCACATAGTTGTGCCTCTGTTTGTAGTCTGTCTGTGCAATTTTCTTACAGCAGCTGAGGATATGGTCAATGGTTTCGTCGGTTTCCTTGCAGAGTCTGCATTTTGGGTCATCAGCTGATTTTTCGATCTTGGCCTTAATTGCCTTTGTCCTGATGTCTTGCTCCTGGGCTGCAAGGATCAGGCCTTCTGTCTCCTTCTTCAGGGTCCCATTCCTGAGCCAGAGCCAGGTCTTCTCCTTATCAGCTTTTCCTTCAGTTTTGTCAAGGAACTTTCCATGCAATGTTTTGTTGTGCCAGCTGTCAGCTCTAGTTTGTAATGTGGCTTTCTTGTACTGGTTTTTTGTCTGCTGTGCTTTGAGGAGTTTCTGATTTTTGACTTCAATCAGAGCAGGTTATTATTGTTGTTGTTGTTGTTGTTGTTGTTGTTGTTGTTGTTGTTGTTATAGAATCCTAGAGCTGGAAGAGACCTCAAGGGTCATCCAGTCCAACCCCCTTCTGCCACAATTCAAGCCCTCTTGAAAGATGACCATCCAATCATTGTTTAAAGATCTCCAAAGAGAGTTCACCACCCTCCAGTCCATTATGAAATAGCCATTTCACTCTTTTAGCAGGACCATAGAATCCTAGTGTTATCCACTCCAACCCATTCTGGCATCCAAGAAGACACAGTCCAAGCCTTCCCAACAGAGGCTCGTCTAGCCTCATTTAATTGAGGAAGACTGGGATGTAAAGACATGAATTCAAACTCCAGGAAAAAAGATTCCACCTAAACATTCCTGATGGTCAGTGCTGTCCAACAGTCAAAGTGGCTGATTCCTGGGAATCACGTGAAGTCGCCTTCTATGGACATCTGTTGGGAGGGTTTTGATGTTATATACTTCCTGTGTGGCAGAAAGGGTTTGGACTGAATGGCCTCTCCAAAATTTAGGATTCGGTTATTCTTCTCTTTGAGCTAAATATTCCCAACTTGGAAGGAAGAGGCTGGACTAGATGGCCTCAGGGCGCCTCTTCCAACTCTATGTATGATTCTAGACCAGTGATGACCAACCTATGACACGCGTGTCAGTACTGACACGCTGCCGCATGCAGATTGATTGGATGACTATGTCTTTTGTGGCCAAATTTGGTGTGATTTGGTCCAGTGGTTTTGTTGTTTACTCCATGGGAATTATGCACATTACATTTATATATATATGTGTGTGTGTGTGTGTGTGTGTGTGTGTGTATATATATATATATATCTCACACATACACACACACACACAGAGTAGAGTCTCACTTATCCAAGCCTCGCTTATCCAAGCCTCTGGATAATCCAAGCCATTTTTGTAGTCAATGTTTTCAATATATCATGGTATTTTGGTGCTAAATTCGTAAATACAGTAATTACAACATAACATTACTGTGTATTGAACTACTTTTTCTGTCAAATTTGTTGTATAATATGATGTTTGGGTGCTTAATTTGTAAAATCATAACCTAATTTAATGTTTAATAGGCTTTTCCTTAATCCCTCCTTATTATCCAAGATATTCGCTTATCCAAGCTTCTGCCGGCCTGTTTACCTTGGATAAGTGAGACTCTACTGTATCAATTATTATTCTATTATTATTGTAGTATATTATCATATTATTACTATTATATTGTTACTAGCTGTGCCCGGCCACGCGTTGCTGTGGCAAAGTGGTGGTGGTCTTGGTTAAAAATTGTTGTGTAATTTTTATTTGACTTTATTTGTATTTTTTTTTATTAATTTTATTGTAAGTTATCTTTTTATTTATTCTATTTTATTATCTTCCTGTATTATTTTTAATTATTTTCTGTTATTATAGTATTTTATTGTATTAATTTTTTAGTGTTTTTTATTATTTTTTTAGTGTTTTTTTATTTTGTATTGGGTTGCTAGGAGACCAAGTTGGAGGAGCTTAGCCTTCTAACTGGCAGCAATTGGATAAAAGCAATTATTCCTCTCTCTCTAATTAGGACTTTATTTTTCTTTTGTTTTTGTTGTATCAACCTAGAGGCGTGGATGATGGGTTGTGTTGTCAAATTTCGAGGTTGGGGGGCCTGTAGTTTTGTTGTTTTGTGGGTCGCTGTGATGCCATCACTCTTTTATATATATATAGATTATATTATTCATTATTCATGACTACATTGAAACTACAATAGAGAGAAATCAGCATGGAAACTGCAAGAGGTACCATAGATTGTTGTACATGGAAATAATGGTAGTAAATAGTATTTGATTTATTGAATACATATACAGTAGAGTCTCACTAAGCCAAGCTAAATGGGCCGGCAGAAGCTTGGATAAGCGAATATCTTGGATTATAAGGACTGATCAAGGAAAAGCCTATTAAACATCAAATTAGGTTATGATTTTACAAATTAAGCACCAAAACTTCATGTTATACAACAAATTTGACAGAAAAAGTAGCTCAATACGCAGTAATGCTATATAGTAATTACTGTATTTATGAATTTAGCACCAAAATATCACGATACAGTAGAGTCTCACTTATCCAACATAAACAGGCCGGCAGAATGTTGGATAAGCGAATATGTTGGATAACAAGGAGGCATTAAGGAAAAGCCTATTAAACATCAAATTAGGTTATGATTTTACAAATTCAGCACCAAAATATCATGTTTTACAACAAATTTGACAGAAAACGTAGTTCAATACGCAGTAATGTTATATAATAATTACTGTATTTACGAATTTAGCACCAAAATATCACGATATATTGAAAACATTGACTACAAAAATGCGTTGGATAATCCAGAACGTTGGATAAGCGAGGCTTGGATTAGTGAGACTCTACTGTATTACAATTATATATTTTTGTTATTTAAACTATACATATTGCGAAATTATGGTTCTTTTCTCGAAGTGACACACCACCCAAGTCATGCTAGGTATTTTTGGTGAATTTTGACACACCAAGCGCAAAAGGCTGCCCATCATTGTTCTAGACTCTTAAATCCGGATGCGGTTTCTCAGGATGAATGGCACTTTAGCTAATAGACGGAAAGGCCAGGCTGCCTGGCTCAGACTCAGCAGGGGATGCAGTCAAAGGAAAAGAGAAAGAAAGATGTCAACAATAGAAACCCTCTGCAGTCTCGCTCGTTCTTTCTCTCGATTTTTCTGCGCTTCCAAAAGGATTGCACATTGGACATCCCATTACTCTTGTTTTAGGATTCTGACAATCACGGCCTTCGGAGGGGAAGAGCTCAACGCTCCCTCAAAGCAGTCTATTCCACTATCAAATGGCTTTTGCAATCCTAATCTATCTATATATATATACTAGCTGTGCCCAGCCACGCGTTGCTGTGGCGTAGTCTGGTGGTGTTGGTGAGAAATGGTTGAGGTAGCGGTGGTATTGAATATAATATATAATAATAATAATAATTTTATTCTTATATCCCGCCCCATCTCCCCGGAGGGACTCGGGGCGGCTTACATGGGGCCATGCCCAGACACAACAGCACAAATCAGATAAAACATTAAACCTAGCAGTAAAACTTCAACATGATTAAAAACAGTCATAAAAGTCAATATACACAATAATATTAAAATCCCGATTTGGGTCAAAAGATCCAGGCCAAGGTGCAAAGCAATATCAAGTTATCAGGGAGGGATAATTGAATGTCTGTTGTATGGTTGTCTTTATGTTTAGTATGCATTTGGTTGTTTGTGTACTGTGAAAGTGGTGAGGATAGAGGGGGTCTATGTCCCTGTGTAGTATTGTATAGTATTTATACGTTGTCCATGTGTTGGGAATGCTTGGATTGTGTCCTGCTGCATAGTAGAAAGGGTTGGGCTGGATGGCCCTTAGGAGTCTCTCCAAACTCTTGTGCCTGTCCCCTAGGCTGAGTGGGTTGCTAGGAGACCAAGTGGGCGGAACTTAGCCTTGTAACTGGCAGCAATTGGATAAAAACTATTATTCCTCTCCCTCTAATTAGGACTTGATTTTTCTTTTCTTTTTGTTGTATCAACCTAGAGCCGTGGATGATGGGTTGTGTTGTCAAATTTCGAGGTTGGGGGGCCTGTAGTTTTGTTGTTTTGTCCGCTGCCCTGATGCCATCACTCTTTTATATATATAGATATATAAATGTAATGTGCATAATTCCCATGGAGTAAACAACAAAACCACTGGACCAAATCACACCAAATTTGGCCACAAAAGACATAGTCATCCAATTTATGTATTTCCATTTTTTAAAAAAACCCTATAAAATAGGGCTAAATTACAGAAACCCTCCCAAAGCCAAAATTTACTAACCACGCATGTGCAGAGGACCCCAGGAAACTTGGTGATGTTAGCTAGGTGGGCATGGCTTCAATTGCCACCACACCCTGACAGCAAGTTGTTGTTGTTGTTATTATTATTATTATTATTATTAGGTTCCTGGGAACCATCAAAATGAACAAAATCTGGCAGTCATCATTAAAAAAACCCTCTACAATCTCGACAGTAAATAAAGAACAACATTCTGAAAATAAGGGTATTCCAGACGGGAAACAACCAGAGCCAGCTAACACCTCCCAACAAAGGATTCCCCAGGGAGGAAACAACCAAACAACTTTGAAGCTGCAAGCCCATTAAATGCTAATCAAGGTGAATAATTACAACATTCACACTTGCCTCCATAAACAAGAACCCACTTAGGACGATGCCACAGCAACGCGTGGCCGGGCACAGCTTATATAGATATAGATATAGATATAGATATAGATATAGATATAGATATAGATATAGATATAGATATAGTGCGAGCTCTTTTCTTGCATGAGCTGCAGAGCCTTTGGATTTCTCAACCTGGTGCAATGCTGCACAAGGCAGTGCTCTTTAATGCTCTTTAAACAGGCACGGTGTCCAATTGTGTCCATTCACAAGGCACCACTTGCAAAGCAATGCTTTCCTAACCTTGAACAGAGAGCAGAGGCTTGACATCAAACAAAAAAAATGCCTAACTAGCTTCTGTATGCACTCAAGTGGCAAGGAAAGGGAAAGGGATTCCAGTTAAGAGGCCGCTATGAGTCTCGTTCGGGAGAGATAAAACAGGGTACTAGTAGTAGTAGTAATAATAATAATACTTTAATAATAATAATAATAATCAGTACAAGAAAACCGCACTACAAACTAGAGCTGACAGCTGGCACAACAAAACACTGCATGGAAAGTTCCTTGACAAAACTGAAGGAAAAGCTGATAAGGAGAAGACCTGGCTCTGGCTCACGAATGGGACCCTGAAGAAGGAGACAGAAGGCCTGATCCTTGCAGCCCAGGAGCAAGACATCAGGATAAAGGCAATTCAGGCCAAGATCGAAAAATCAGCTGATGACCCAAAATGCAGACTGTGCAAGGAAACCGACGAAACCATGGATCATCTCCTCAGCTGCTGTAAGAAAATTGCACAGATGGACTACAAACAGAGGCACAACTGTGTGGCAGAAATGATTCATTGGAACTTATGCCTCAAGTACCACCTCCCAGCAGCAAAGAACTGGTGGGATCACAAACCTGCAAAAGTATTGGAAAATGAGCACGCAAAGATACTGTGGGACTTCTGAATCCAGACTGACAAAGTTCTGGAACACAACACACTAGACATCACAGTTGTGGAAAAGAAAAAGGTTTAGATCACTGATGTCGCCATCCCAGGTGACAGTCGCATGGACGAAAAACAACTGGAAAAACTCAGCCGCTCTCAGGACCTCAAGATTGAACTTCAAAGACTCTGGCAGAAACCAGTACAGGTGGTCCCGGTGGTGATGGGCACACTGGGTGCCGTGCCAAAAGATCTCAGCCGGCATTTGGAAACAATAGACATTGACAAAATCACGATCTGCCAACTGCAAAAGGCCACCCTGCTGGGATCTGCGCGCATCATCCGAAAATACATCACACAGTCCTAGACACTTGGGAAGTGTTCGACTTGTGGTTTTGTGAAACGAAATCCAGCATATCTATCTTGTTTGCTGTGTCATAATAAAATAATAATAATAATAATAATAATAATAATAATAATAATAATAATAATAATAATAATAATGTTTTGTTGTGCCAGCTGTCAGCTCTAGTTTGTAGTGCGGTTTTCTTGTACTGATTTTTTGTCTGCTGTGCTTTGAGGAGTTTCTGATTTTTGACTTGGGAAGTGTTCGACTTGTGATTTTGTGATACAAAATCCACCACATCTATCTTGTTTGCTGTGTCATACAATAAGATGATAATAATAATAATAATAATAATAATAATAATAATAATAATAATGTTTTGTTGTGCCAGCTGTCAGCTCTAGTTTGTAGTGCGGTTTTCTTGTACTGATTTTTTTGTCTGCTGTGCTTTGAGGAGTTTCTGATTTTTGACTTGGGAAGTGTTCGACTTGTGATTTTGTGATACAAAATCCACCACATCTATCTTGTTTGCTGTGTCATACAATAAGATGATAATAATAATAATAATAATAATAATAATAATAATAATAATAATATAATGACTGTTCTTTAGAATGATAGATTCTTTGAGTTGGGAGAGATCACCAAAGGCTATCTTAAAGTCCAACCCCTTCTTTCTGCCAGGGAGAAAGACACCATTCGATCCTTCCTGACAGATGGCCATTCCTAAAAGCCTCAAGAGAAGGAGACTCCACTGGACTCCCAGCCAGCAGCGTATTCCGCTATTAGAATCTCTTTTTATTGACATGCACAACTGCATCCTTCCCTGTGAAGCCGTGGAAAACAAGTTTCCTTTGTCTCCCCCTTGACAGCTTTCAAGTATTTTTCAAGCAGCTAAATTACAGTCTCCGAAGTCTTCTTTTCTCCGTGCCGAATGCACCCCAAGCCCTTCAATAACTTGATTTCCAGACCTTTTGCTGCATTGGGTCAATACGCAGCCCATGTCGAGCGCTTTGAAATTCATGGGACGGAAGGGGTTTCTCGAAAAGGCAGGATGTGAACTCTCCAAAAGAATACAATAATAGGAAGATTAGGATCAGGAGGAGAAAACGAAACCCCCAGGTCAGACCCACAAAGCCAGCAGTGTTTTCTCATTATTATTAGAACTACCGTATATACTCGAGTATAAGCCGACCCGAATATAAGCCGAGGCACCTAATTTTACCAAAAAAAAAAAAACTGGGGAAACATTAATTCCAGTATAAGCCCATTGTGGTAAATTTTACAAATAAAAATAGATACCAATAAAATTACATTAATTGAGGCATCGGCAGGTTAAATGTTTTTGAATACAGTAGAGTCTCACTTATCCAACACTCGCTTATCCAACGTTCTGGATTATCCAACGCATTTTTGTAGACAATGTTTTCAATACATCATGATATTTTGGTACTAAATTCGTAAATACAGTAATTACTACATAGCATTACCATGTACTGAACTACTCTTTCTGTCAAATTTGTTGTATAACATGATGTTTTGGTGCTTAATTTGTAAAATCATAACCTAATTTTGTGTTTAATAGGCTTTTCCTTCATCCCTCCTTATTATCCAACATATTCGCTTATCCAACGTTCTGCTGGCCCGTTTACGTTGGATAAACAAGACTCTACTGTATTTACATAAAGCTCAAATTTCAGATAAGATTGTCCAACTCTGATCAAATCATTATTCTCATCTTCTTCAATGTAAATGCCCTTATGTATCCTTTTAATAATAATAGAGTAAAATAATACATGTAATAATAATAATAATAATAAATACAGGAAAATAATACATGTAATAATAATAATAATAATAATAATAATAATAATAATAATAATAATAATAAATACAGGAAAATAATACATGTAATAATAATAATAATAATAAATACAGGAAAATAATACATGTAATAATAATAATAATAATAATAATAATAATAATAATAATAATAATAATAATAAATACAGGAAAATAATACATGTAATAATAAATAGAGTAAAATAATAAATGCAATAATAATACAGTAGAGTCTCACTTATCCAACATAAATGGGCCAGCAGAACGTTGGATAAGTGAATATGTTGGATAGTAAGGCGGGATTAAGGAAAAGCTTATTAAACATCAAATTAGGTTATGATTTTACAAATTAAGCACCAAAACATATTGTTTAACAACAAATTTGACAGAAAAAGTAGTTCAATACGCAGTAATGCTATGTAGTAATTACTGTATTTACGAATTTAGCACCAAAATATCAAAAATGTGTTGGATAATCCAGAACGTTGGATAAGCAATATGTATATGAACGTATGCATGTGTGTATGTATGTATATATATATACATACGTATGTATGTGTGTATGTCTTTATATATGCATATGTATATGTATTTATGCATGTGTATTTTTGTATACAGTAGAGTCTCACTTATCCAACATAAACGGGCCAGCAGAATGTTGGATAAGCGAATATGTTGGATAATAAGGAGGCATTAAGGAAAAGCCTATTAAACATCAATTTAGGTTATGATTTTACAAATTAAGCACCAAAACATCATGTTATACAACAAATTTGACAGAAAAAGTAGTTCAATGCGCAGTAATGCTATGTAATGATTACTGTATTTACAAATTTAGCACCAAAATATCACGATGTATTGAAAACATTGACTACAAAAATGCGTTGGATAATCCAGAATGTTGGATAAGCGAGTGTTGGATAAGTGAGACTCTACTGTATATATATTTATGTGTGCATATGCATGTGTGTATGTGTGTGTGTATGTATATGTGTGTGTGTGTGTTTATACACAAACCCACACTTCCCAACAGAGGATGCCTCCAGGCAACAACAGCTAGGCTACCTCTATACCTCACTTATTGAGTTTGCAAACTGATATCAAACTGCATTCATTCAACAGCATATATATATACACACACACACACATACTCAGTGATTTAGCTCAAACCCCCTTTCTTTCTGACACTCGATCCAGTTCTCTCCCCGGTCACAGAGAACAATCGATCGGCCGGTCTTTTCTTAGAAGCGATGATGCTCAGGATCCTTTTTTTAGAAGCGGCCTGGCTTTGACCCTCTTGTCCCCATGGGCCTTCCCTGAGGCTGTTAGGAATGATGGGAGTTGGAGTCTAAAACACCAGGAGGACCAACGTTTGCCTATCGAATTAATGCATAGGAGGCTAAAGACCTTGCAAAACTCTTATTGTTATTATCCCATAGAATTGAGCCTTCCGTGACTGTTTTAGATGCATTGAACTCCATTCATCCTACAGTGTAGGGAATCTGGTGAAATCTCCATCTCTAGAGGCTTACAAGTCTCTGTTGGGAGGGATTGAATGGTATCCTGGCAGAACAAGGTACGACTGGATGGTATCTCTTCCAACTCAAGGATGCTATCAACGTTCAAGATGGAAACATTCATTGGCGGTAGAATCTCCTTCTCTGAAACCGGATGGCCATCTGTTTGGAGGGCTTGGATGGTATCTTCCTGCATGGCAAAGGGTAGGCCCGGAAAGTCCTTAAGTGCCCCTTCCAAGTCAATAAATAAAGACTTTATTACGGTCCATGACCAGCACAACTTCCAAGTCTAAAATTCAGACTTGATGGTCAGGATGGTCATCTGTTGGTAGGGTTCTGATTGTGTTTGGATGATCTTTGGGGGTCCCTTCCAAGCTGTAGGATCCTATGACTGTGTCCTTAACATATTTGTTTACATTCGGAAACAAATAAAGACTTTATTGCGGTCCATGACCAGCACACCATCCAAGTCTAAAATTCAGACTTGATGGTCATCTGTTGGGAGGGTTCTGATTGTGTTTAGATAATCTTTGGGGGTCCCTTCCAAGCTGTAGGATCCTATGACTGTGTCCTTAACATATTTGTTTACATTCGGAAACAAATAAAGACTTTATTGCGGTCCATGACCAGCACACCATCCAAGTCTAAAATTCAGACTTGATGGTCATCTGTTGGGAGGGTTCTGATTGTGTTTAGGTGATCTTTGGGGGTCCCTTCCAAGCTGTAGGATCCTATGACTGTGTCCTTAACATATTTGTTTACATTCGGAAATAGAATTGTTTTCAAATCCGTCTCCCGTGAGACAAGAATCAAAAACAGCGGCGATGGTCATGATGGCCATCTGTTGGGAGGGCTCTGGTTGTGTCTCCTTATGAGGCCAAAGAGGGCTGGTCTGGATGATCTTTGGGGGTCTCTTCCAAGCTGTAGGATCCTATGACTATAAGTCCTTAACATATTTGTTTACATTCGAAAATAGAATAGTTTTCAAATCCGTCTCAGGTGGGACAAGAATCAACATCATGCGCTGGGACGCAACCGAAGCGTTGCACAATATTATCCGTACAACAACAATTTGGGCACAATTGCTGGATGTACAAATCCCTTTGAAGTCTCCAAATCCCGGGAAGCAAAATGCCGGCGTTTTTCATTTGGCAAGATAATAAATGATACATGACAGGCGGGCTTCCTGAGCAGGTAGGAGACACAAAGGAGTGTGAGGAGGATGTCGGAAATAGAACAATCCGGCTGTTGAACAAGACTCGGCTCTCGTGCGCTGCCTCCGCCTTGGCCGCCCTCCCCGGGATCCCAGAGGCTCCCATTAAGCTAAGTGCTGCCTGCGCACCGCCTGCCTCCCACGCGCAGGCAGACGAGCACTCAGGGCACACTCTCCATCCACAAAGTGGGGGTTTTTTTTGCAGTCTTCCCTGGGATTCACCTGCACTAGAAACCCCCACTAGACGATGTCTGGAGGGGACCCCAATGCCGTCTAGTCCGAGTCTGGAAGGGATCCCAAAGGCCATCTACAACAAGATTTAAAGGGACCCAAAAGCCATCTAGTCCAAGTCTGGAAGGGATCCCAAGGGCCATCTAGTCCAAGATTTAAAGGGATCCCAAAGGCCATCTAGTCTAAGTCTGGAAGGGATCCCAAGGGCCATCTAGTCCAAGATTGGAAGGGATCCCTAAAGGCCATCTAGTCCCAGTCTGGAAGGGAACCCCAAAGGCCATCTAGTCCCAGTCTGGAAGGGAACCCCAAAGGCCATCTAGTCCAAGATTTCAAGGGACCCCAAAGGCCATCTAGTACCAGTCTGGAAGGGACTTCAAAAGCCATCTAGTTTGAGTCTGGAAAGGACCCCAAAGCCATCTAGTCCAAGTCTGGAAGGAATCCCAGAGGTCATCTAGTCTTAGTCCGGAAGGGACCCCAAAGGCCATCGAGTCCTAGTTTGGAAGGGACCTCCAAAGGCCATCGAGTCCAAATTCAGAAGGGAATCCCAAAGGCCATCTAGTAGAAGTTTGAAAGGGAACCCCAAAGGCCATCTAGTCCAAGTCTGGAAGGGATCCCAGAGGCCATCTAGTCCAAGTCTGGAGGGGACCTCAAAAGCCGTCTAGTCCCTGATTGGAAGGGAACCCCAAAGGCCATCTAGTCTTAGTCTGGAAGGGACCCCCAAAGGCCATCTAGTACAAGATTTGAAGGGACCCCAAAGCCATCTAGTCCAGGTCTGAAAGGATTCCCAGAGGTCATCTAGTCTTAGTCCGGAAGGAGAAAAGGAAGGAAGGAAAGAGAGAAGGAAGGAAGGAAGGAAGGAAGGAAGGAAGGAAGGAAGGAAGGAAGGAAGGAGAAAAGGAAGGAAGGCGAGAAGGAAGGAAGAAAAGAAGGAAGGAGAGAAGGAAGGAAGGAAGGAAGGAAGGAGAGAAGGAAGGAGAGAAGGAAGGAAGGAAGGAAGGAAGGAAGGAAGGAAGGAAGGAAGGAAGGAAGGAGAGAAGGAAGGAAGAAAAGAAGGAAGGAAGGAAGGAAGGAGAGAAGGAAGGAAGGAAGGAAGGAAGGAAGGAAGGAAGGAAGGAAGGAAGGAAGGAGAGAAGGAAGGAAGAAAAGAAGGAAGGAAGGAAGGAAGGAAGGAGAGAAGGAAGGAAGGAAGGAAGGAAGGAAGGAAGGAAGGAAGGAGAGAAGGAAGGAAGAAAAGAAGGAAGGAAGGAAGGAAGGAAGGAAGGAGAAAAGGAAGGAAGGAGAGAAGGAAGGAAGAAAAGAAGGAAGGAAGGAAGGAAGGAAGGAAGGAAGGAAGGAAGGAAGGAAAGAGAGAAGGAAGGAAGGAAGGAAGGAAGGAAGGAAGGAAGGAAGGAAGGAAGGAAGGAAGGAGGAAAAAGGAAGGAAGGAAGGAAGGAAGGAAGGAAGGAAGGAAGGAAAGAGAGAAGGAAGGAAGGAAGGAAGGAAGGAAGGAAGGAAGGAAGGAAGGAAGGAGAAAAGGAAGGAAGGAAGGAGAAAAAGAAGGAAGGAAGGAAGGTGAAAAAGAAGGAAGGAAGGAAGGAAGGAAGGAAGGAAGGAAGGAAGGAAGGAAGGTGAAAAAGAAGGAAGGAAGGAAGGAAGGTGAAAAAGAAGAAAGGAAGGAAGGAAGGAAGGAAGGAAGGTAGGTGAAAAAGAAGGAAGGAAGGAAGGAAGGAAGGAAGGAAGGAAGGAAGGAAGGAAGGTGAAAAAGAAGGAAGGAAGGAAGGAAGGAAGGAAGGTGAAAAAGAAAGAAGGAAGGAAGGAAGGAAGGAAGGAAGGAGAAAAAGAAGGAAGGAAGGAAGGAAGGAAGGAAGGAGAAAAAGAAGGAAGGAAGGAAGGTGAAAAAGAAGGAAGGAAGGAAGGTGAAAAAGAAGGAAGGAAGGAAGGAAGGAAGGAAGGAAGGAAGGAAGGAAGGAAGGAAGGAAGGTGAAAAGAAGGAAGGAAGGAAGGAAGGAAGGAAGGAAGGAAGGAAGGAAGGAAGGAAGGAAGGTGAAAAAGAAGGAAGGAAGGAAGGAAGGAAGGAAGGAAGGAAGGAAGGAAGGAAGGTGAAAAGAAGGAAGGAAGGAAGGAAGGAAGGAAGGAAGGAAGGAAGGAAGGAAGGAAGAGAAAGAAGGAAGGAAGGAAGGAAGGAAGGAAGGAAGGAAGGAAGGAGAAAAAGAAGGAAGGAAGGAAGGAAGGAAGGAAGGAAGGAAGGAGAGAAAGAAGGAAGGAAGGAAGGAAGGAAGGAAGGAAGGGAAGGAAGGAAGGAAGGAAGGAAGGAAGGATGGAAGGTGAAAAAGAAGGAAGGGAAGGAAGGAAGGAAGGAAGGAAGGAAGGAAGGTGAAAAAGAAGGAAGGAAGGAAGGAAGGAAGGAAGGTGAAAAAGAAGGAAGGAAGGAAGGAAGGAAGGAAGGAAGGAAGGAAGGAAGGAAGAAAGAAGAAGGAAGATGGAAGGAGAAAAGGAAGGAAGGAAGGAGAGAAAGGAAGGAAGGAAGGAAGGAAGGAAGGAAGGAAGGGAAGGTGAAAAAGAAGGAAGGAAGGAAGGAAGGAAGGAAGGAAGGAAGGAAGGAAGGAGGAAAAAGAAGGAAGGGAAGAAGGAAGGAGAAAAGAAGGAAGGAAGGAAGGAAGGAAGGAAGGAAGGAAGGAAGGTAGGAAGAAGGAGAAAAAGAGGAAGGAAGGAGAGAAGGAAGGAAGGAAGGAAGGAATGAAGGAAGGAAAGAAGAAGGAAGGAAGGAAGGAAGGAGAAGAAGGGAAGGAAGGAAGAAGGAAGGAAAGGAAGGAAGGAAGGAAGAAGGAAGAAAAGGAAGAAGGAAGGAGAGAAGGAAGAAGAGAGAAGGAGGAAGGAAGGGAAGGAAGGAGGAAGGATGGAAGGATGGAAGGAGGAAAGAAGTAGAGGTGGAGGAAAGGAAGGAAGGAAGAGGAAGGAAGGAAGGAAGGAAGGAAGGAAGAATGGAAGGAAGGAAGGAAGGAAGGAAGGAAGGAAAGGAGATGGAAGGAAGGAAGGAAGGAAGGAAGAAGGAGGAGAAGGAAGAAGGATGAGAAGAAGGAAGGAAGGAAGGAAGAAGAAGGAAGGAAGAGAAGGAAGGAAGGAAGGAAGGGTGAAAAAGAAGGAAGGAAGGAAGGAGAGGTGAAAAAGAAGAAGGAAGGAAGGGAAGGAAGGATGTTGAAGAGGAAGGGGAAGGGAAGAAAAGAAGAAGGAAGGAAGGAAGGAAGGAGGAAGGAAGGATGGAAGGAAGGGAAGGAAGGATGGTGGAAATAGAGAAGGAAGGAAGGAAGGAAGGAAGGAAGGTTGGTAAGTAAGGAAGAAGAAGGAAGGTAGGAGGTGAAGGAAAAGGAAGAAGGTAGATGGAAGAGAGAAGGAAGGATGAGGAAGAAAAGAAAGGAAGGAAGAGGAAGGTGAAGTAATGTTGGAGTTGGAAAGAAGGAAGGAAGGAAGTAAGGAAGGAGAGGAAGGAAGGAAGGATGGAAGGAAAAGAAGGAAGGACGGAAAAGAATGATAGGAAGGAAGGAGAGGATAGGGAAGGAAGGAAGGAGAGGAAGGTGAAGAGGAAAGGAAGGAAGGCAGAGAAGGACGGGAAGGAAGGAAGGACTGAAGGAAGGAAGGAAGGTGAAAATGAAGGAAGGAAGGAGAGGAAGGAAGGAGGAAAAGAAGGAAGGAAGGATGGAAGGAAGAAGGAAGGAGAAAAAGAAGGAAGGAAGGAAGGAAGAAGGAAGGAAGGAAGGAAGGAAGGAGAATATGAAGGAAGGAAGGAAGGAAGGAATGGGGGGTAGGATGGTTGC